>NC_060144.1:281806304-282109334 GCF_021461385.2 Schistocerca piceifrons
AATTGTAAGCCACCGACCAGCTACCAATGGTCCGTTACCATGGTAATCATTTCTCCACGCATACGTTCACCACAGTGATGATAGTGGTGAAATTTGTGTAAGTTGCAAATGAAGGCCTGAGAAATAAGAGGATATCTCGTTTCATCCACAGAATTCTCTATTTTAAAGTTACACTTTTCAAATGGGGCTGTATAGTGACTGGTGTACTGTGTTTGTTGGAGATCGAAGAGCGTACACTAAAATCGAAACTTAATGTGACAAAAATGTAGAGGAGCATCCACAGTTCTGTACGGGAATTTTCTGGAAGGTTAACGAAGGACCGTAGTATAATTTCTCCCCCGTGTGATACTTTTAATGGTTCTCGTGAGAGTTAGACACCGTGTCTTACTAAACGAAAGACTCGACGTTAAAGATAGACCACGCTTGTACGGAGTCTTCACTTTTTACGTGACGTCGCTTAGTGAGACGAAATTACGATCATAGTCCAGTGAGTGGAGATGTCCAGATGACACCTACCACAACCAGACGTACCCGGTCAGAGGTCGAGTACGTGATGAGTTCTACCGTGCTTGCCATCACCGTAGCAACATCAAGAGCGGCAGAGTTACATGTAAACCGCAAGTCTTCGTAGTTTACTATAGCGGATTTATGAAAATCGCAAATTGTTTACAGAAAATGCTCAAAAGTCGTCTCCAGTTGCCTGGTGCTGGGCTACTCACACGCAGTTTTGAAAAGTCACAAACATTCAACATCTGAACACAGACGGCAATCTGCATTAAAGACAAGAGAAGTTTCCCCGTATTTGAAAATTAGTCACTGAGAAACAGTTAATAATGATAGTACTTCATTTCTGAGTCATTATAAATGTTCCATTGTATAACAGTCAGTATTGAGTCTAGCGATGACACCATAGATGCGGGAAACCTGTCTGATTAATAAATAAATTAAACTAAGAAACATGGTCACCTTGTAATTTGTAAGGCTCACAAACGTGAATTTACTGTGTTTACAGAGATTCCTGCTAACACGATACTGGAACTCTTTGGGAAGATGTTTTTCGAGTTTTGCCAGGACTCCGGGTACGACAAAATCCTGCAAGTTCTTGGAGCCACTCCTCGAGATTTCCTACAGGTGCGTTCTACCACATGTTCTCTGGAAACTTCAAAAATCTACTTCAACATTTTTCCATACCTCATACGCATTTAGAATTTCTGTACTCTTTCGTAACAATTATAAGAAATTATGTTCCATTATTTTCTTGTCCTAGTCTTATTCTGATGGCACGTGAAATTTCTCCCCTGTTTTAGCATCCAGTAGTCACACTTAACAGGAAATAGAAGCGTGAATGTGTATAAAAAGGGTGACAAATTTAACTCAGTGCAACATTCCACTTTCATCCCCACTTCTCACTTACTTCGGTATTTATGTATTATGTGTCTTTCACGTTTCCTAAAGTAAGGAACAATATCGTCATTATCTAGACCTCCCACGACTGGAATCCATAGAGTTTAAATTTTCATGACGTAGACTCCCCGGGGTGGAGGCGGTGCAGTGCTTTAAACACTGGAATTACGTTCACTAGAAGCGCAGCACAAAACTCAAGTTTGGCCATCCGGATTCAGGATTTGACTAGTCCTTCTTAATCGATTAAAGTGACTGCTACGATGGTTCCTTTGAAAAGAATATGTAAAATTTCCTCCTTCTTCAAAGTCTTATCTGAGTTCATGATCCGTCCCTAATGACCACATCATGGACGGGATGTTACATCATCTCCCGCCCTTTCACTATGACTCCGTCAGGGACAAGTGTAGTCTACTGTCTTCGAAAGACTTGTAATAAGAGTGTTGCAGCTGAAAAAGGAAAGGAAGAAATAAAAATTCACACTGTAAAAAATGCGTGATTAACAGAGAACGGTTTTTATTTTGGTTGCAATGAAATTACGGAACGTAGCAGTATAATCGGAGCAAACAAATCACCTAATTATTTCAGGAGTTATTATCTTCTCCATCTCTGGATCATTCTGATTGTGCAGCTGTTGTTCAAAAATGAAAAGCTACTCCAGTTGCTTTTTTAGAACTTTATCAAGTTCATACGACTGGTTTTAGCCTTTATATTAAGCCATTACCAAGTGTACCTAGAACTGCTAAATTTAATTTCATAATGTGATGGCATATACATATTTTTCTTTTTTATAGTATATGATACTTATTAATGTGTAGTACAAGTGAGGAAACAATTTAGAACTTACTTTATGCTGTACAGAAGCAACGTCAAATGAGAAAAACAGTAGAAGCCAAGTGGATTTAAAAAAAAAAAAGTTTCTCGCCCAATGAAGTCATTACAAAAATGGGGGTGTCGTAATTATAAAAACGTACAGTCGATAAACTCTTAACGTTGTTTAACTTAAAAGAGTTATATTGTGATGTGTTTCAGAACTACAGTGGAATGTTTTTCAAATAAATGCTAAAACTTTTATTTTTAATCAATAAAAATGGAAAATAGTTGTGTCCAAGTGGTGCATAAAGGTACGACCTCAACAAGTGCAACTTCAACAACCATGAACTGTAGACGGCTTTAGCCTAGCTTAGATGCATCGTCGACTGTTTACAAAAGCATGTTTACAAATAACTAGCTACAGCTACAGACCTGCAGAAAATCTTTAAAGGAAGTTTGGAATAACTGAGTCGCAGACATTCAAGAAATTTGTGTTCCTTAATGTGCATTGCTCGTTAAGCGTATTTCCCTTGGGTTTATTCAGATGAGCGTAAATATCTCTCTCTTCATAAATGTCCATAAAGCAGCATGCAATTTAATTTTGAAACGCAACAGGTAACTCATTGTAAGCTAAACCACGTTAACATTTTTAAAGTATCGGATTGTACAGTTTTTACAACTACGACTCTCCCATTTTTCTCAACATGCTATTGCGTTTGAAACTTTTCTTAATGCCATTTGGTTTCATTATTTTTATCATTTGATGTTGCTTCCCTACAGCACAACATTATTTCTATACACGTACTGTAAAAATATAAGCATTGCCTCTCATCTCCTATCATAAAAAATAAAAATTTCTATATGTCCATCATATTATGTGTTAACATATGGGAGATTCATATAGATTTCCTAATGTAAAGACCGAAACCGGTTGTGTGAATAGAATTTTGAACTAGCAGTGGAGCGTTTTTTTAAATGTTTTAAGGATGTTTGTAACAGGTGGAAATTGTTTAGTAAGTTAAGTAACTGGCAGTTTGTAATCATGCACAGTACTGACGCTGGTGTTAAAATAGTTTCGAAAGTTAACACCGAACATTTTCGTGAAGCTACAACCATCTTTCCCTCCTCATCATAACAGCTGCATAGCAAAATTTAGAGACTGCCCGGCATGTGAGTTGCAGTCTAGAGCAGTGTACCGATCATCAATATACAGTGGGTGACTGGTTGGCAACCGCTATGTGTCTCCTGGATGCAAATCCAGTACAGCCTCCATTAACACAAAGCAAGGAACGGTGGCCGTTCAATCAGGCTATGAGTGAGAATGTTGCTGACCGTCTTCTGTAGCTGAGGTGAAACCATTTTGCGTCGGTAGGAGATGGTGTCATAGTTCTGCTTGGTCTCGCGCTGCACGCGCCAATCCCCTCTCCTGTTATAACCTCTTCATCGAAGAATATCACTAACATCTAAAGGCCTTCAGCACAAGTTGAGTACGTTCCATTCTCCACCTTCCGCTTCAAATTTTCGTACCTACGGTTATCTCTAATGTTGTGGAAGTTATTACTTGGTGTCCTAACATATATTCCATCATACTGTCACTCCTTCTAGTTGATCTTCTCATCTTTTTTTTCTTTGCTTTTTTCTCGTGTTTTTAATGGTCGGTAGGTTACTACCGATTTTGGAAATTTTAACGGGAATGGGTGGCTGAATGCCCTACCTGACACCAACATGTCCCACTGGGGCGGATTGTGTGTGTCCCATCCGTCTGCGTCTAGAGCAGTGGTTTCCAACATGGGGATAATTACACCCTCAGGGATAAAGTGTAAAATGTATATTATCACTGTTTCTTAAGACTGTAATGCTGACTATAAAAGTTAATAATACTTTCTTTCGAATACTAGAATTACCATTTAACACAATGTGGTGAAGTTACACTTGTGTACCAAATATATGAAAAACGTCTTTCTCATATGGTGCGCCCCTTACATACTTACATTGTATCATTTTCTTTTGAGTCATCAGTTTTCCGATTGGTTTGGTGCAGCCCACCACAAATTTCTTTCCTGTGCCAACCTCTTCATTTCAGACTAGCACTTGCAACCAACGTCCTCAATTATTTGCTTCATGTATTCCATTCTCTGTCTTCCTCTACAGTTTTTGCCCTCTATAACTCCCTCTAATACCGTGGAAGTCATTCCCTGATGTCTTACAAGATAACCGACCATCATGACCCTTCTCCTTGTCAGTGTTTTCCACATATTCCTTTCCTCTCCCATTCTACACAGGATCTCCTCATTCCTTACCTTATCAGTCCATCCAACTTTCGACATTCGCCTGTTGTACCACATCTCAAATGCTTCGATTCTCTTCTGTTGCTGTTTTCGTACAGGCCATGTTTCATTACCATACAATGCTGTGCTCCAAATGTACAGTCTCACAAACCTCTTCCTCAAATTAAAGTCCTATGTTTTAGACTAGTTGACTTCTCTTGCCCAAGAATGCCTTTTTGCCAGTACTAGGCTGGTTTTGATGTCCTCCTTGCTCCGTCCGTCATTCGTTAATTTGCTGCCTAGATAGCAGAATTTCTTAACATCATCTACTACGTGAACGGTAATCCTAATGTTAAGTTTCTCGCTGTTCTCATTTCTTCTACTTCTCATTACATTCGCCTTTCCGCGACTTTCTCTCAATCCATATTCTGTACCCATTAGACTTTTCATTCCATCCAGTAGATAATGTAATTCTGCTTCACTTTCACTCAGGATAGCAATGTCAAAAGCGTTCACTACTGCATCTTCGATGTATAGATTGAAAAGTAGGGGCTAAAGACTACATCCCTACCTTACACCCTTTTTCATCCAAACACTTGGTTCTTGGTCGCCTACTCTTATTATTCCCTCTTGGCTCTTGTATATATTGTATATTACCCGTCTCTCCTATTTTTCTCAGAATTTCCAATATCTTGAACCATTTTACATTGTCGAACGCTTTTTCCAGGTCGACCAGTTCTATTAACGTGTCTTGATTTTTCTTTAGTCTTGCTTCCATTATCAATCGCAACGTCAGAATTGCCTCTCTGGTGCCTTTCCTAAAGCAAAATGGATCATCATATAACACGCCCTCAATTTTCGTTTCCGTTCTGCATATTGCTCTTGTCAGCAACTTGAATACATGAACTGTTAAGCTGAATGCGCGTACATTATACACACCAATGTGAACAGTAGTTTCGTTACCACGTCTCCCAATGATTCTATAAATTCTGATAGAATGTTGTCTATCGCTTTTGCATTATTTGATCTTAAGTTCTCCAAAGCTCTCTCAAATTCCGACTTTAATACTGGACCCCCTATATCTTCTCTATCGGCTCCTGTTTCTTCTTCTATCACATCAAACAAATTTTCTCCCTCATAGAGGCCTTCAGCGTACTCTATCCACTTATCCGATCTCTCCTCTGCATTTAACAGTGGAATTCCCGTTGCACTCCAGATGTTACCAACGATGCTTTTAATTTCACCGAAGGTTGTTTTGAGTTTCCAATATGCTGAGTCACTCCTGCCGACAATCATTTCTTTTTCCGACTTCTTCACATTTTTCATGCAGCCATTTAGTCTCAGCTTCACTGCGTTTCCTATTTACTTCATTCCTCAGTGACTTGTATTTCTGCATTCGTGAGTTACCATGAACATTTTTGCCCTCTTTCCTTTCATCGAAAAACTGAGGTATTTATTCTGTTACCCATGGTTTCTTGGCACTTACCTTCTTTGTACCTATGTTTTTCTCTCCAATTTCTGTGATTGCCCTTTTTGGAGATGTCCATTCGTCTTCAAATGTACCGCCTACTGAGACATTCATTATTGCTGTATCTATAGCCCTAGAGAACTTCAAGAGTATGTCATCATTCCTTAGTACTTCTGAGTCCCACTTCTTTTCGTATTTGTTCTTCCTGACTACTATCGTAAACTTTATCCTACTCTTCATCTGTACTACACTGTGATCTGAGTCTATATCTGTTCCTGAGTACGCCTTACAACCCAGTATCTGATTTCGGAATCTCTGTCTGGCCATGATGTAAAGTAACTGAAATCTTCCCGTATCACCTGGCCTTTGCCAACTTTACCGCCTCTTCTTGTGATTCTTGAACAGAGTATTTTCTACTACTAGCTGAAATTTATTACAGAATTCAATTAGTCCTTCTGCCTTCTCATTTCTTGTTCCAAGCCCATATTCTGCTGAAACCTTTTCTTCTACTTCTCCCCCTACAACTGCATTCCAGTCCCCAATTATCATTAGATTTTCATCTCTCTGTGCTTACTGCATTACATTTTCAATATCCTCATACACTTTTTCTTGTTCATGTGGCTCCCCCATTGGAGGTTCGAGTCCTCCCTCGGCCATGGGTGTGTTTGTTGTTCTTAGCGTAAGTTAGTTTAAGATACATTAAGTAGTGCGTAAGCTCAGGGACCGATGACCTCAGCAGTTTGGTCCCATAAGACCTTACCACAAATTTAAAAAAAAAATTCTTTCTCTTCACCTTTAGCTTGAGAAGTTGGCATGTATACCTGAACTACCGTTGTCGGTGTTAGTTTGATGTTGAATCTGATAAAAACTACCCTATCACTGAACTGTTCAAAGTAACACACTCTCTGTCCTACTTTCCTATTCATAACGCATCCTACTCCAGTTATACCATTTTCTGCTGCTGTTGGTATTGCCCTATACTCATCTGATCAAAGTTCTTGTCTTCGTTCCATTTCACTTCACTGACCCCTAATACATTTAGATAGAGCCCTCGAATTTTCCTTTTCTGATATTTAGCTTCGCTGCCACGTTCAAGCTTCTGACATTCCGCGCTCTGACTCGTAGAACCTTATCCTTTCGTCGACTGTTGAATCTTTTTCATATTGTCACCTCCCCTTTGGCAGACCCCTCGTGGAGATCTGAGTCGGGGACTCTTCTGGAATTTTTCGTCATTGTTGAGATCATTATGACACTTTTTCAATTATAGGTCACACGTTCTGTGGATACACATTGTGTGTCTTTATTGTAGTGGTTTCCATTGCCTTCAGTAACCTCTTGCAGTTGATTATGGCTGATTCTTCCGCCTTCATGGGCAGTTTACAATCCCAAGGACAAGAGAGTGCTCTGAACCCCTGTCCGTTCCTCCGCGCTCTTAGACAGGGTCGCTGGCAGAATGAGGGTGACTTCTTATGCCAGAAGACTTCTGCTGCCAACTCTGATTATTAGTCAAAATGTAGCCAGGTGTGGGTTTCCAACCTGGTACCGAGGACAGCTGGATTACTAACCAAAGACGTGACCACTATACCACGGGCGTGACACTCATATACAACACTAAAATTGTGACACATATGTTACCTAAGTATAAACGAGCAGGATGTAATAAACTGAATACTTATGGAAAATATCTGATTTGGAAAACTTCAAAATGGCTTTTAACAAATGTACCACTGTCGTGCCCCATATGAATAAAATGAACTGGTTCATTCGTAGAAGATTTGGTATGAGAAATGAAGTGTTTCAATCACTGGACGAAGATTTCAGCTTGTGTCCACCCACTGCTATGACACATTGCTACTGTTCCAAGCGGTGCTCCATCTAGCAGTTCCTCTTTCATCATAACGCTAGGCGATGCTAGATGTGGAGAAATGTAATGACAGCAGCATAGAAACAAATTGCTGCTGTTACCAACTGGAGTCGCTGAGCTAATATCAAGACTCCCACCTGGCTCATTCCCTTTTCAGCTGTTGTTAGTTCGGTTTCGTCAGTGTTATAAACGGCGTCGGATGAGAATTTACATTTCTTGAAGCATTTGGATAAGATTTCAAAAATGTTTGCAACAGCTGTCTGACTATAAGCTATTGCACGTGAAGGAATATTGGTTCAGGTTTTATGAGTGTAGAAACTAGCGCTTGTGAAAGATACTTAGTCTGTACAGTCCAGCCAGTTTCTCCTCTATGTTAAAATCGTGCTCAAGGTCATTCTTCTCCGACTGTTCATAAACCAAACGTCTGATGTCTTTCGTTGATAGACCAAATGAAGAGTATTGCGTTACCTGATTCGCTGTGAACACTGCCTTGAAATGACTTGAAATAACTACTTACTATACGGTTTATATCATTTTAATAAACAAATAATGGTAGTTGAACGTACAATATACGCCTACTTTTTTTGCTACATCTTCTACAGATGTATCATTCCTTAATTCGATGTTGTAATGTTGGCTGTGATACACCAAATATATTTGCTGCCTTTTTGTAATCCAAGCATTTTTTTAATTAATCTGTGGCCGTTGGCATACTTTCCTCTTACCAAACGTAGCTATCGCTGCTACATTTGTAAGCTCTTCATGTGTTGAAAGTAGACTACTTATTTTGAAGAGATAATAATAATATTATTAATAATAACTAAATTGTGACTGATTCCTTAGACATCCGACTTAAAAGAAAAAGCACCCCTTCAATAAGAGTTAATTGATCAGTTGCTAATGACAAAAATACATTCTTTATATACATTCTTTATAAAATTATTAATTTGCAGTTACTAAAACATGTACACAGAATCAGCATACCATTAAAATGTACTTCTTACATCACACATATAAGTAATTTGTAACGACGTCATGGGGATAATATAGTGTAGCTCTGGTTCTACTGCTTGCTTTTACCTGATTTTACCCCAAATGTACTCTCTCTCTCTATAGTGGCTTGTGGCATAATAAACAAGGTGAATAATCGATTATTGTAGCATATATTCAACTAGCTTTGCAGATGACGAAGAAATTGAAGAAATGTATGACGAGATAATAGAAATTAATCAGATAGTGAAGGGAGACGAAAATGTAATAGTCATGGGTACTGGAATTCCATAGTAGGAAAAGGAAGAGAAGGAAACGCAGTAGGTGAATGTGGATTGGGGGTAAGAAATGAAAGTGGAAGCCGCCTGGTAGAATTTTGCACAGAGCACAACTTAATCATAGCTAACACTTGGTTCAAGAATCATAAAAGGAGGTTGTATACATGGAAGAAGCCTGGAGATACTGACAGATTTCAGATAGATTATATAATGGTAAGACAGAGATTTAGGAACCAGGTTTTAAATTGTAAGACATTTCCAGGAGCAGATGTGGACTCTGGCCACAATCTATTGGTTATGAACTGTAGGTTAAAACTGAAGAAACTGCAAAAAGTTGGGAATTTAAGGAGATGGGACCTGGATAAACTGATTAAACCAGAGGTTGTACAGAGTTTCAGGGAGAGCATAAGGGAAAAATTGGCAAGAATGGGGGAATGAAATACAGTAGAAGAAGAATGGGTAGCTTTGAGGGATGAAGTAGTGATGGCAGCAGAGGATCAAGTAGGTAAAAAGACGAGATCTAGTAGAAATCCTTTGGTGACAGAAGAAATACTGAATTTAATTGATGAAACGAGAAAATATAAAAATGCAGTAAATGAAGTAGGCAAAAAGGAATAAAAACGTCTCAAAAATGAGATCGACAGGAAGTGCAAAATGGCTAAGCAGGCATGGCTAGAGGACAAATGTAAGGATGTAGAGGCTTATCTCACTAGGGGTAAGATAGATATTGCCTACAGGAAACTTAAAGAGACCTTTGGAGAAAAGAGAACCACATTTATGAATATCAAGAGCTCAGATGGAAACCCAGTTCTAAGCAAAGAAGGGAAAGCAGAAAGGTGGAAGGAGTATATAGAGGGACTATACAAGGGCGATGTACTTGAGGGCAATGTTATAGAAAGGAAGAGGATGTAGATGAAGATGAAATGGGAGGTACGATACTGCGTGAAGAGACTGATAGAGCACTGAAAGACCTAAGTCGAAACAAGGCCCCAGGAGTAGACAACATTCCATTAGAACTACTGACAGCCTTGGGAGAGCCAGTCCTTACAAATCTCTACCGTCTGGTGAGCAAAATGTATGAGACAGGCGAAATACCATCAGACTTCAGGAAGAATATAATAATTTCAATCCCAAAGAAAGCAGGCGTTGACAGATGTGAAAATTACCGAACTATCAGTTTAATAAGTCACGGCTGCAAAATACTAACGCGAATTCTTTACAGACGAATGGAAAAACTGGTAGAAGCCGACCTCGGGGAATATCAGTTTGGATTCCGTAGAAATGCTGGAACACGTGAGGCAATACTCACCATACAACTTATCTTAGAAGCTAGATTAAGAAAAGGCTAACCTACTTATCTAGCATTTGTAGACTTGGAGAAAGCTTTTGACAATGTTGATTGGAATACTCTCTTTCAAATTCTGAAGGTGGCAGAGGTAAAATACAGGAAGCGAAAGGCTATTTACAATTTGTACAGAAACCAGATGGCAATTATAAGAGTCGAGGGACATGAAAGGGAAGCAGTGGTTGGGAAGGGAGTAAGACTGGGTTGTAGCCTCTCCCCGACGTTATTCAATCTGTATATTGAGGAATCAGTAAAGGAAACAAAAGAAAAATTCGGAGTAGGTATTAAAATCCATGGAGAAGAAATAATAACTTTAAGGTTTGCCGATGACATTGTGGTTCTGTCAGAGACAGCAAAGGATTTGGAAGAGCAGTTGAACGGAATGGACAGTGTCTTGAAAGGAGGATATAACAGGAACATCAAGAAAAGCAAAACGAGGATAATGGAATGTTGTCGAATTAAGACGGGTGATACTGAGGGAATTAGATTAGGAAATAGGACTCGTAAAGTAGTAAAGGAGTTTTGCGATTTGGGGAGCAAAATAACTGATGATGGTCGAAGTAGAGAGGATATAAAATGTAGACTGGCAATGGCAAGGAAAGCGTTTCTGAAGAAGAGAAATTTGTTAACATCGAGTGTAGATTTAAGTGTCAGGAAGTCGTTTCTGAAAGTATTTGTATGGAGTGTAGCCAGGTATGGATGTGAAACATGGACGATAAATAGTTTGGACAAGAAGAGAATAGAAGCTTTCGAAATGGGGTGCTACAGAAGAATGCTGTAGATTAGATGGGTAGATCACATAGCTAATGAGGAGGTATTGAACAGGGTTGGGGAGAAGAGGAGTTTGTTTCACAACTTGACTAGAAGAATGGATCGGTTGGTAGGACATGTTCTGAGGCATCAAGGGATCACCAATTTAGTACTGGATGGCAGCGTGGAGGGTAAAAATCGTAGAGGGAGACCAAGAGATGAATACACTAAGCAGATTCAGAAGGATGTAGGTTGCAGTAGGTACTGGAAGGTGAAGAAGCTTGCACACGATAGAGCAGCATGGAGAGCAGCATCAAACCAGTCTCAGGACTGAAGACCACAACAACATATTCAAAAAACCTTTTAAAAAGATTATTTTTTGTACATACCAATTTCAACCTCTAAATATTATGATGTAAGCCGGCCTGAGTGGCCGAGCGGTTCTAGGCGCTACAGTCTACATCTACATCTACATCTACATTGATACTCCGCAAGGCACCCAACGGTGTGTGGCGGAGGGCACTTTACGTGCCACTGTCATTACCTCCCTTTCCTGTTCCAGTCGCGTATGGTTCGCGGGAAGAACGACTGTCTGAAAGCCTCCGTGCGCGCTCTAATCTCTCTAATTTTACATTCGTGATCTCCTCGGGAGGTATAAGTAGGGGGAAGTCTGGAACCGCGCGACCGCTACGGTCGCAGGTTCGAATCCTGCCTCGGGCATGGATGTGTCTGATATCCTTAGGTTAGTTATGTTTAAGTAGTTCTAAGTTCTAGGGGACTGATGACCTCAGAAGTTAAGTCCCATAGTGCTCAGAGTCATTTATCATGATGTAAGTCCTTACAGAACACAATAAATCACAAAATAAAACATGAAACCACAAGCACATTATTTTGCTTAACGACAACGCATCTGACAGTGTGAAGACTCGTCGTGCTACTGAAGCTGTTGGCTGATTTCAAGGCCTAACAGCCAAGAAGCAATGTTACCAACTCACAAAGAGAAATATGATGGTTCCCTGTTTTACTCCGATATCTGAAGATACCCTAATCCCTGCTATGTTGTGGGTTTCAGTCTGAAGCCTGGTTCGATGCAGCTCTCCACATCACTCTATCCTGTGCAAGCATCTTCATCTTCTAATAACTACTGCAACCTACATCCATTTGAATATACTGACCATATTCATCTCTTGGTCTCCTTCTACAATTTATAGACCCACCTCTCACATACTTCCCTCCAACAATAGACTGATGATTCCTGGAGTCTCTAAATTTATGTTCTCCCTAATTCAGTTCTGTATCTGCTCATTAGTTACATGATCTACACATTTAATATTCAGTATTCTTGTGTAATACCACTTCAAAAGCTGCTATTCCCTTCTTGTTTGTACTGATTTTCTGCCACGTTTAATGTGCGTATAAGGCTACACTGTGTTATGTGACCGATTTTTCAGAATCAGTCCCTTAACGTATATAAAATTATACTGCAAAGACCCATTCAGTCAGAAAAATTGACACTGATAAATGTGATAAATACTAGTGATTGTCAGTAGCAAATGCAATTTCTTCTTCACTAACCTCTTTTTCGAATTAGCATCCGTTATTTAATTAAGAGGACACTGAATGCTGTTTGAGATGAGGCAACGGTGTGTGGTGTTATGTAGGTTACCACCCCTGGAGCGGTTCCAGCAACGGAAAGCCGGGAGCCCGGGAGGCGAACTAGTCAGTGGCTCGCGGTCCACTGGACAGTCTTTTGTAGTGCTGCTGCTGGGCACCTGAGACACTACAGGTAAACACGGATAAGATATCCTGAGGTGCAAGGACCCCAGTCGCAACCGCTTTTACAACCCTGAAGTGGAATGAGAAGGAACGCCGTTTTCAGCGAAGTCCAAGAAGGCATTATTGTCCACAAAACGTAGAATTCTGTGTTTTCTCCAGAAAAAGCAGATACTATGGATGGGATCTCGAAACCGGAGTGGGAACCCGCATTTTTGCGATAATTTGTAGGCGTGAGACGCCACGGAACACTGACTTGACAACAGACAACTGTTTATGCAACACAAGAACTGCCAGAATTGGGTAGTATGAAGCAGCTAGAGGTTAGACAGAGAAAGTAGATTGTACCGAAAAGGGCGCACCTAATTGTCCACAGCGAGTGATGGAAAGAGAGTGAGATACCTTTTTTCTGTGGTAAGTAGTCGGACGAACGTCACTAGTTAACTGCCTAAAGAATATCCAAGGGAAGGCAAGGGAGGGGGAGTAGCGTTTCATAAGGAACTTGTTTACCCGTCGCTGTATGTAAGGTCCGAAACCCAGCCAATCCGAAGATAGTGAAGAGCAAAAACTAAGAAATGAGAGTTTTCGTTTTAGTGAACAACGATACATAATTACTTCTTTGTAGAGAACTCTCATCGCTTGACCTCCAAGAGTCTTGATCACTATGGTTCATCTCCGGAGCTGGTGTATCAAGGGCATTCGTGAGATTTCGTGCTGAACTGCATTTAGTTTTTAACGAGGGTCATTGGTGCGCCGCCGATGACTGATTCTGCAGACACCTCAACCCCCACCTACAATTTACTACGTTCAGACCGAGCCACAACCGTGAGGCGATGCATTGGGGGCAATAAAGACATTTCACCAAATTTTATAGCCTCCAGCTTCACTCTGAAGGCTTGCATTCGGATTCAGTAACCTTCTTGCTTCCATCTCCCACTGCAGGTCCAACACACTCCCTTTTGTAGTACTACTTGTTTTCTTCTACTAGCGTCACGACAATCACAGTACAGCTTCACGATTGCTGTTGTTTCATTTTAGTGATGTTTAGAATCTTACCGAGACCGTTTTATGAGATGTGCCCAGGTTTTACTAGAATAATATTATTATTGCTTGTCAAAAGTTTTCTTCAATGGAATAAACCGAATTAATCGTCAGTCGTGTCTAATTTAATAGCAATTTAATTCCTAATTTATTAGTTTGGGGGGTGAATAGTTAACACATATCAAATACATGATCCAATGTCCATACCTTCAACATGAGTGTAACCTAGCAGCTACAGACCTTCAGCAAAGACTTACCAACACTTAAATTTAGATTCTATGTTAATACATTTCTCTTCCACAGAAACGATTTCTTCTCATTTCCAGGGTACATTTCATATCCTCTGTTTCAGCCATCGTTAGTTAGTTTACTGCCCAAATAGCAGAAGTCATCTAGTCTTTTAACGTCTCATTTCCTTATCTAATTTTTTCAGCGTCGCTTGATTTCATTCCACTACATTCCGTTATCCTTCTATAGCAATATCAATATCGTTAATACTGACACTATTACCTGTTCAACAAAGTTTTCCGTGAAAAGGGAATTGCTCTGGAAATTTTACAAAGTCGTTGTAAATATGTACTGGTCTTGATATACTCATGCCGATAGTAGTTCAATGGACACTGTTCTATAACAGTTTACTCCCTATCTCAGGAAGATAAAGTGTCTCTGCTCGTAAATCCAAGAATGATTTGAGTGGATTATGTCCTGTTCCATATAGAGATGAAGGCAAACGTACTAAGAGTGAGTGTATCGTGTACTTACACGTTGGCATCGCATAGAATATATGGTATCATGATAACACCAAGTGGCATGTGATACCAACCTGTCGGCATTACATAATTACAACAACCTGATCAGAATGTTTATGACTACACTGCATACATATAATTTCAGAAAAGATTTTCTGGCACTTAAATCTATACTTGATATTAACAAATTAATTTCTATTCTTCAGAAAAGCTTTTCTTACCACTGCAAGTCTACATTTTACATCATCTGTACTTTGTGGATCATTAGTTATTTTTATGCCCAAATAGCAAAACTCATCTACTACATTCAGTGTTTCATTTTCTAATCTAATCCCCTCAACATCACCTCATTTAATTCGGGTGCATTCCATTATCCTTGTTTTGCTTTTATTGACATTCATTTTTTATCCTTCTTTGAAGACACTGATAAATTCGTTCAACCGCTCTTCTAAGTTCATTGCTGCCTCTGACAGTATTACAAAATCATTGGCAAACCTCAAAGATTTTATTTCTTCTCTCTGGACTTTAATCCCTACTCCTAATTTTCCTTTGGTTTCCATTACTGCTTTCTCAGTGTACAGATACAATAAGATCGGGGTAGGCTACAACCCGGATTCACTTCACTCTCAACCACCGCTTCCCTTTCATGCCCCTCGACTCTTATAACTGCCGTCTGGTTTCGGCACGACTTGCAAATAACCTTTGCTCCCCGTATTTTAAACCCTGCTATCTCCAAAATTTCAAAGAGAATATTCCAGTCAGCGCTGTCAAAAGCTTTCTCTGAGTCTTAGAATGCAATAAATAGAGTTTTGTCTGTCCTTAACTTGTCTTCTAAGAGAAGTCGTAGGGTCAGTATTGCCTTGCTTGTTCCAACATCTCCCCGGAATCCAAACTGGTCTTCCGCGAGGTCGGCTTCGACCTGTTTTTTTTTTTTCATTCTTCTGCAAGGAATTTCCGTTTGTAATTTGAATCCATACTTATTAAACTGACAGTTCATTAATTTCCCCATCTGTAAACACCTGCTTTCTTTGGAATTGTAATTACGAGGGTTATTCCAAAAGTAAGGTCCGATTGATTGCCAAATTGAAACCATAGTGAACATCAGAAATGTTTTACTTGTAACAATTAGCTACACCTTTCAGCTACTTCTCTACGTAGTCGCCGTTCTGACTTAGACTTTTGTCATAGCGTTGTACCAACTTTTCAATAGCCTCATCATAGAAGGCAGCCGCCAGTGCTTTCCGCCAATTCTCCACGCTGGCCTACACCTCGTTGTCTGTGTCAAAATGTTGTCGTCAAAGACAGCGGTTCATGTGACCAGAGATGAAACTCAGGGGGAGACAATTGCGGACTGTATTGTGGGTAATCTAACATTTCCATTTGAAAACGATGCAGGAGCATCTTCATTGCCCCTGCAGAATGCGGCTGAGAATTGTCGTGAAGACGAAACAGCACGACAGTTATGTAATGTTGGCTGCATAGCTTCAGGCGAAATTTCTCACCAGGCCCTCGTACTTGGCGGCAGAAACTATTTTCTAGACATCTTTACGCACTCACTGCGAGCTCAGAAATGAGAAGAGCGACGTGATGCTAACTGGGGTTATACTAGAGACACTACCCAACACATCTGTGCAAAGCTTTATCGGATTTTCATAGTCGTTTCCATTTCGCGACCGATCGGACCTTACTTTTGGAATAACCCTCGTACTACATTCTTCTTGATGTCTGAGAGTATTTCGCCTGTCTCATACATCTTGCACACCAGATGGAAGAGTTTTGTCTTGGTTGACTGTCCCAAGGTTATAAGTAGTTCTGATGAAATGTCGCCTATTGTCGGGGCATTCTTTCGACTTAGGCGCTTCAGTGTTCTGTCAAATTTTTCTCTCAGTATTATGTCTCCCATCTTATCTTTATCTACATCCTCTTCCATTTATATGTTATTGAAATATTGTCCTCAAGTACATCTCCTTTGCATAGATCCTGTATACCGGGCGTGTCTGCTAAGAGTCAGCAGGCACATTTTCTCTGATGCTTCGGCAAACAATTGCAATATAGTTTTCTCATCATGTGGCTGGAGTCAGCACAAACAGTTACTGCCCGTCACATCTTTTATGCGACGATCAGTGTCGACAGAAAGTGTTGGTCTGTTTGCCCTTACCAGTATACTTACTTTGAAATATGAATTTTAAGTGACCATTCGTTCAAGTGCTGCTGGATTAGGCTAGTGCGATATTCCTGTTATCCATATGTATTAAGAAGATAATAAAACTCTAAGAATAAGCAGTAGCCCAGTAGCGACTCAGTTTGGCCGTAGCATTTATTGCGGACCAAGGCATTGGCGTCGCTACTGGAGTACTGGTTATTCATCCAGTTTTATTGTCCCTGTTAATACATATCGTTACGACAAATATCGCACTAGACTAATGTGAAACTGCTCTGTCGAATAGACGCAAAATTCCGCGTTAAAAATAATTTTGTTTGTAAAGGAAAACAAACCTAAGATTTCCTTAGAGGCTGAGCTCGCGTGAAAACCGTGATGACCACTATTTGTTTGGGCTGAGTCCATCTACGCAGTTCTAAAAGGAAACTGAAAACATCTGCTAAAACACCAGAGAAAATGCGCCTGACAACTCATAACAGAGACACCCTGTACACTTCTTTCACCTTCCAGCTTTGACTTTTTGCTGAGGCCTGGTGTAATTAAAACTGACGTTTAGAAGTGATAGACAGTAGTTAAGTAGTTAGTTATTTGCATTATCCATAGATCATTTGACCTATTCTTTAATCGAAACCATGTGGAACGCATCGGGTTGTATGATATGTATACATGACTAGTGTTAACATTAATGAACATATTATTATTTTACTACCACTCATGCATCTACAATTAAGAACAAGGTGGTTTATTTGTGACTAACAGTTTTTATAAAAATTCTTCAGTGGAATAGAAGGAAATGTCCACGAGAAATGATTTTAAATCAGATTTATAACTTGCTTTTCTATTTTTTAATTATTTGTCTTATTGGACAAATGATCAAAAAGTTTTGTAGCTGCTTATTGAAGTCCATTCTGAGCCAGTGCCAAGTTTAATAATGACTAATAAAGGTGATTTTTCCCTCTGGTGTTATAGTTACAGACATCACTGTTCTGCACAAATTGTGGTGGATTCTAGGTGACGAAATTTATTAGAGAGTATATGTGAACACCGGTGAAAGTTGCATGCCTGTATACAGTCACCGTTATACTGTCGTAGTATTTCAAAGCGCGATCACGACAGTCTCATATTTGAGGCATCTCCAGGCGCCATTTGTCTTTACTATTGAAGGCAGAAGAGCACAGAGCGTGTTGACACACACGTTCAACCGCACGTATCCGCCCCAGCGTGACTGACACATAGCAATCTAAAACATTCTCTATACAGTCACCGTTATACTGTCATAGCATTCCAAAGTGCGTTGACGACAGCTCATATTCGAGGCATCTCCAGACGCCACTTGTCTTTACCACTGAAGGCAGAATAGCACAGAGCGTGTTGACACACGTGTTCAACCACATGTACCCGCCCCAGCCTGACTGACACATAGCCATCTAAGACATTCTCAATGTTATTCTTATGTCACATGACTTTGTGCAAAAAAAAATCTCAGCAAAGTCCAGCTCTCCATAATTTTAAAGTGCCCCAGAAATAGTTAACGCTCGCTTTCTTGTTGTCTCAACTTGTATGCGCCAAAGTTTCCCAGGACCTGTTTACCAAAATATCACCGAATCCAGTCTTCCTCCCGGACATAACGTGATAGACTTCCTGCTCTCAACGTACACAAATGTTCTCACCGCTCCTATATCCCACTACAATCAATCGATCATTTTCTTTCTCGGGCTTTCTGTCGTTATTTTGCAAAGATTGCTAAATTGCACTGGCAGTTCCCTCAATCTATACACCCCCAACCTGTTCTTTCTTTCTGCAGACTCTACACTCAGTGCTAATAAACTATTTTACACTGATCACCATTTCGCACCAAAAACTAAACATCGCAAAGTTGTCTACATGTCATCAAATACATACGATACTTGCAAGAATAGTGGAGCATCAAACCAATCTCCAACCAGGGAATACATCACTGAGTACTGCCTCGATCTAGTAAACATGCAATTCATATCCCCCACCACTCCATATCATCCTCTTTACATCAGCGAACCGAAGTCCGTCTCTCAGAACTGATGTGGAAAGACAGGCTCGTTTCACCCAGGCACAAACGTGTTAATGTTTCCACTTTATGCTCACATTTCTACAGACATCTCCATACTCCTCTATTAAAAGAAAAACCATATTTTCACCACAATATTATACCATTTTAGCTGTACTCCTCGATATCAAGCACCAGGCAGCATCCTACCGATCACTCAAGCAACACAATGCAGTAGATATAGACTGGGAATTCTTTCTTTACAAACCCGAAACTTTAGCTAGGTGGAGCCTGCTCTAGACAGCCCAAAAACTAGAAACAAACAGACGAAAACTGATATTAGCATTTTCGAATACCATTGTCGCTGATGTAACATATTCCATATCATCACTATAATTTACAAGCTAACTAAGGTCTTTCCCAGGTCTAGAGAGTAGGCAAACGTGAGTCCAACACAAACCACAATCGATATTCCCTCAACTAAATAAAGGCACCAAATGTGCAGAAGCAGTCGACCGAACAATTTACATGGGAGGGAATAACTCTCCACCACAAATGCCCGATCTTCTCAAAGTTACACCTGATCACGAAAGCCGCCCAGCACATACTAAGTATTAGTTCGCTATTCGGTCGTCTAGAAGATGGTAAAGTTGGGGTGCATATACACAGACATACAGAAAGCAGAGCAAACGCTCTCCGAATGTGGAGATGACTGCATACAGTCGAGTGCAGTGCTGTATTACACGTCCCGATCAATGCATTTGGGCTAGGTCGTGACAGCTGTGCTACATTTACAATCAATTTTAGAACACAGCATGAGATGTAATGTCATGATAGCATATATAGATCTGACCTCAAATGGATAGAAATGCGAAAAGTGACGAGGGAATATGTATGTATTGACTGAATATATTGCCTAATGCGGCGAAATAAATATGAGTGCATCCCATCCTTACTCCTCCCAGCAGCCCAGAGCAGGCTGAGCCGTTTTCCCACCATTTTCCGCCACGATCTTGGTTTACGTCACGAAAAGGACGACAGTGTCCTCTGCTGGTGGTACTGAGTACTAGACCTCGTGGAGAACACACTGTTTCCCGCCATCATGGATAACTGTACTTGCGTCATCAGCTGGTGTCACAGAGGCGTCCTCTGGCGGTGACGAAATGTACTAAGACAGTTGGGGTCTGGAGCTCACGGTGAACCCACTAGGTGGCGGTATCTTAGATTACGGTACTTGCGTCATCACCTGACGTCACTACAGCGTCCTCTAGTGGCATGGATGTGAATTAAGTCAGTTGAGCTATGGACTCAGTGGTGAATATACTGAGTGGTGGTTCTGCCTCTGATTGTTTTAATAAAGGCTGGTGTATGATTTAGACAGATGACGATTAGCAAGCAGAGTCCTTTAGATGGATTATTATTTTGACAATTTATGAGTTGTTTGGCTCTATGGTCGTAAATGTATTGCATTATTTACGAGTGGTTCACATGTCTGTAGGCTGAGCAGAGTGTTATTTTTTATGGTTTACAATTAGCAAGCGTGCATGTAGAGCGTTATAAGTGAGTTATGTAGGAGTAGTATGCAGGTCTGCATGATGTGGGGAATGTCTGAGCGTGTGTTCAGTGATTCATATACTCCGCCCCTAAGTAAATTGCTACAAAATAAATAAAGTACATTCCTTCCTCTCTCCACTAGCCCAGTGCAGGCTGAGTCCTTTTACCACCAATCCCTAGGAAGAGGTTGGGCCCTGGAGGCTTAGTGGTGGTGAGCTTCCATTGCAACAATTTTCTTAGGTTGGTAGAGAAAGCTGAAGGGACGTTTCTTTACTGCCAGAATTCAAATGCGGCGCCGGTTCCTAGGAAGAGGTGGCGGTCTGGACCTTGAAAAGTAGTTGAAACAAGGTAGTTGAAAGTATAGTGAATACTTTTTCACACCTATATCAAGTCGATTCATGTGGCCAATAGGAGTGCAGCATTCTAGGGGTGGGTGGGGTAGGGGTGCTAGGTCATGAATGAACACTGCGCTGATAGCTGGAAAATGTGGAACTTCTCATTTGATCATTGAATATTGAAATTGTAAATTGAATTATTTAATATGATTAAAATTAAAATGAAATTAAGTATTTAGGTAATTTATACGTTAGATGCGCGACGTGGGTGTTACTTTATTTTGCATATTTACAGAAGACTATGTCTGGCGTGTGTATGGAGGTGGCGGCCGAGGGTGTGTGACGTAAGCGCTCGGATGCCCGCAGGCTGGTGGTGCAGCGCGCGTCCAGTTATAATGCCCACGCACGAGAGAGAGCAGACAATCTTGTGTCATCATGCGACATCACGGTAGCGTCCTCTGGTGGCCACGATATGAACTAAGCCACTTGAGTTCTGGAGCTCGTGTTGGATACACCAGGTGCAACCATCTTCAATGACAGTTCTTGCGTCATCGCCTGGCGTCTGGAGAGGGCCCTCTGTTGGCACCGATGTGAAATAAGCCAGTTGCAGTCCAGCTGCAGTGGTGAACACACTGGCCTGAAATTCTTTAAATAATAAAGACAAGTCCTTTTTTGTGGCATTTTCTTTGCTTAGTAGAGATAACGGGGGTGTGATGCATTATCATGTTGGAATTTGAACTTCCGCCATTTCTGGGGGGGAGGGGGGTTAGGTTAGTGGAGGTAGCCCAAGTGTCATATCTTCCCGCCAAAATCCACCATCTTGGATGATGTCGTGGTGGTGCTCTCTGGTGGCAATGGTATTAACTAAGCCAGTTGGGCTCTGGAGCTGATGGTGGACACATGTGCTTGAAATTAGTTTCATAACAAAGTCTTGTCCCTTTTTCCCGCCATTCTTGGAGTGACGCATTATCATCTTGGAATTTGAAATTCACGCCATTTTTCGGGCCAAGGGGGAGTGGCACTTTCCCGCCAAAATTCAAACTTCCTGCCAAAATCCGCCATCTTGGATGACGTCATCGCCACCATCTAGTATGACGTTATCACCGCCATCTTGGATAACGGTACTTTGGGTTGGTGCCCCCCTTGTTCGAATATGTATGTGTTGTGTCAGTGCAGTTAAAATGCCCAGCTGCTTGAAGAGGTATCTACATAACGACCGTGAGTGAGCACCACATATTAATCTTACTGATCACTGTTGTGCTATAAATACTTTCTAAGTCACAAGTTACCCTAGATAATTATTCCATAAGACATTATGGAGTGGAAATATGCTAAATATGTTAGGAAATTGATTCGTTTGCTTCTAAAATTAACATTTAAACAAAGAGCAAAAGTAGCAGAACTTAATAGTTTCAGAATCTGAGTAATATCATTCTTCCAGTTCAAATTTTCGTCAGTATATACACCCAAAAATTTGGAGCGTCTAACCTATTAACTGACTCCTACTCATGTGCTACATTAATTGTTGGTGGGGCTATTTGTTGTACAGAGCTGAATATCATATGGTTTCTCGAAATTTACGGAAAGTTAATTTTCTGACAACTACTTTCTAGTTCTTCGGACAATATCGTTTACCATCTTTTTTGTTGCTTTTTTCTATAATGACAGCTATAATAATACTGGTATTGTCTGAAAAAAGTGCCACTTCGGCTTGTTGAACATTAAGAGAAAGTTCATTCACACCTATCAGAACTAAGTGTGGACCCAGAATTGAAGCTTATGGGACTCCCTTTGTGATTACTCCCCTGACACTAAAATTTTCTACCCTTTGTAAATTGTTTGAACTATTCAGCACAACCTTTTGCGTTCCGTTTGTTACTTAAGATTCAGACCAGCTGTGCATGGAGCCATCAGTTTTATAAAACCTGAGTTTCTAAGAGAGCAGTGTGGTCTACATAAACACATGCCTTGAAAATATCGCAAAAAATACCAACATGTGAATTTTATTATTTAAGACTTGTACTATATGATGAAAGAATGCATAAATAGCATTCTTAGCTGTGCAATCCTTATGGAATCCAAAATGTGGAATGTTAAC
This sequence comes from Schistocerca piceifrons, assembly GCF_021461385.2. Taxonomy (NCBI): domain Eukaryota; kingdom Metazoa; phylum Arthropoda; class Insecta; order Orthoptera; family Acrididae; genus Schistocerca; species Schistocerca piceifrons. The sequence continues at coordinate 281,829,215 of NC_060144.1, forward strand.
TAATTTGTTTGCAGTTGAGTATGAGACTACTCTTGAGTACATTCCCTTTACTGAATATTTTGGATAATGATGTCAGTAAGGAAACTAAACGATAATTGTTTATGCCTGTGTTGTCTCGTTTCTTATGAATCGGTTTGACAATTTCTTATTTTAACCTATATGCAAAAATTCCATTTGCCAGTGATGCATTGCATATATCACTAAGGACATTACTTAATAAGTTGGAACAACTTTTCAGAATTCTGTTAGAAATTCCAAAAACATCACATGAGCTTAATTTTTTTGAGATTTTTAAAATTCTCTTAATTACAGTGAAGGATGTTGGTGGTTGTGCCCTTATAAAAACTGGTTTATTGGATGTCGAAGTAAGTATGTTGGTAGGAAGATTGTACCGATAATTACATGGAATACGTGGAATCGTGTAGCAAAGAAAAATGTTAATCCCCCTACTTCTAGTTGCTTAAAGTTTAGTGGAATGACGTTTTTAAAATATTCCCTTGCTTCTTTGAATTACCCTTTTAATATTATTTTTAATGCTGCACTTACAAAGCTGGCGTTAAAGATGAGTCTGAGACAAGGCAACTAGGATTTAATATAATAAATTATGTAAAGGTAACATCAGAAGTGGCACGGCCGCCCTGTGATTGGCTGGCGCTGCTCAAAAAGTGATGATCTAAGAGAGTGCCATCTGTCCGAGATTCTCTGTCACTAACGAGGGAGGTGTGATAAGCTTCACTGCTAGCGGAAGCATGGTGGGTTTCACTTCTCATGTAAGCCAGGTGGACTGAAGAAGAGGGAGAATTATGTCTCCTTAATACTTGGTTTCTACCCAAAAAACTTAACACGTTTCTGTTGGTATTTAACTCGTAAGAATTTTGCGAATAAAATTGCTGTGGGGTGTGTGTTAAAAGAAGCGACTTGGTAGACGAGCTGACATCTGAAATGCTGTGTGAGTGTTTTTCTGAAGTCGTTAGCAGTGTGGAGGTATTAAACATTAATGTGTAATCTCACACTCCTGGCGATCCAGACATAATACCATACACAATTTTACAAAGTTATATACAAAAATCTTCACTGCCTAGATCGTAATTTACATTACACAATTAAAACATGATGGCTAGTTTTGGTTGTGTGTAGCGATCATCTTCAGATAGTTCAAAGCGTAGATATAGGTAAATATGCACTGAAAAGTGTGAATAGCGAACGTCATCCACAAACATGGATGCATGTTAAAAACAACCGGACTAAAACCACATTCATAATATTGATGTTAAAAGCATCACCAAGGGTGAGCCAGGTCGTAACCCAAAATCTTGTGAGCGCAGGTGAAGTTATCTAGAGGGTGCGGGGGGGGGGGGGGGGGGGGGGGGGGGAAGGGGGCAGTTACGTAAGTAAAAGTGCATCGATCATGCATTTGTAAAATAGGTAATACAATAAGGAAGTTTATGCAATGGCAACCAGAATTAAAAACAGTTTCAAACCCTGGTTGGCATAAGAGTAATCCGATATAAGCCCGCCTGGTTAGCCGCGTGGTCCAACGCACGGCTTTCCGGATTGGGAAGGAGCGGCTGGTCCCTGGCATGAATCCGCCTGGCGGACTTGTGTTGAAGTCCAATGAGCCGGCCAGTCTGTGGATGGCTTTTAGGCGTTATCCAACTACCTCAGCGAATGCGTGCTGGTTCCCCTCATTCCTCCACGTACGTGTACACCACCATAACTAAACGCAAACATAGGGGCTACACTCGTCTGGTGTGAGACGTTCCCGGGGGGGGGGGGGGGGGGGACACCGGAGGCCAAACGGCACAATAACCCTGAAAAAGTGGTTCGGTGTTGGGCGGCGCAGAGGAGTGAAATGGACTGCGGTAGTCATCATAGGGTTGTGGACCACTGTGGCTGCGGCTGGGACACAGCCTCTCTATCGTTTCTAGGCCCCCTGTTAACATACAATACAATACAATCTGACGTAACATATAAAATATCCGTTGTTACACTATCTGTACCCATTGTTGACAGAAATAAATTCAATCAAACTGGACAAGTAAACTGCTACCTTCACTATTGACAATGTTCAATGCACATATACTTGTATTTACCATTTGGATTATCTGAAGATGATTGTTATACACAACTGAAACCAGTGAACATGTTTTAATTGTCGAATTTAAGTTGTTGTCTAGACAACAATAGTTTATATATGCAGGGCAGTCCAATGATCGTGACTGAGCCAAATATCTCACGAAATAAGCGTCAAACTAAAAAACTACAAAGAATGAAACTTGTCTAGCTTGAAGGGGGAAACAAAATGGCGCTACGGTTGGCCCACTAGATGGCGCTGCCGTAGGTCAAACGCATATCAACTGCGTTTTTTTTTAAAATAGGAACCCCCATTTTTTATTACATATGCGTGTAAAACGTAAAGAAATATGAATGTTTCAGTTGGACCACTTTTTTCGCTTTGTGATAGATGGTGCTGTAATAGTCACAAACATATGGCTCACAATTTTAGACGAACATTTAGCAACAGGTAGGTTTTTTAAATTAAAATACAGAACGTAGGTACGTTTGAACAGTTATTTCGGTTGTTCCAATGTGATACATGTACCTTTGTGAACTTATCATTTCTGGGAACGCATGCTGTTACAGCGTGATTACATGTAAATACCACATTAATGCAATAAATGCTCAAAATGATGTCCGTCAACCTCAATGCATTTGGCAATACGTGTAACGACATTCCTCTCAACAGCGAGTAGTTCGCCTTCCGTAATGTTCGCACATGCATTGCCAATGCGCTGATGCATGTTGTCAGGCGTTGTCAGTGGATCACGATAGCAAATATCCTTTAACTTTCACCACAGAAAGAAATCCGGTGACGTCAGATCCGGTGAACGTGCGGGCCATGCTAAGGTGCTTCAACGACCAATCTACTTGTCGTGAAATATGCTATTCAATACTGCTTCAACCGCATGCGAGCTATGTGCCGGACATCCATCAGGTTTTGCTTTATCACATAAAACTTGCTGCTCAATCATTGCTGTGCCTTCCAGCCATTGTCATGCAGTGAAACATCTTGTAGTAACATCGGTACAACATTACGTAGGACATCAGCATAAATTGTACCATTTAGATTGCCATCGATAAAATGGGGGCCAATTATCCTTCCATAATACAACACCATACATTAACCCGCCAAGGTCACTGATGTTCCACTTATCGCAGCCATCATGGATTTTCCGTTGCCCAATAGTGCATATTATGCCTGTTTACGTTACCGCTGTTGGTGAATGACGCTTCGTCGCTAAGTAGAAAGCGTGCAAAAAAACTGTCATCGTCGCGTAATTGCCCTTGTGCCCAGTGGCAGAACTGTACACGACGTTCAAAGTCGTCGCCATGCAATTCATGGCGCATAGAAATATGGTATGGGTGCAATCGATGTTGATGTAGCATTATCAACACCGACGTTTTTGAGATTCCCGATTCTCGCGCAGTTTTTCTGCTACTGAATTGCGGATTAGCCACGACAGCAGCTGAAACACCTACTTGGGCATCATCATTTGTTGCAGGTCGTGGTTGACGTTTCACATGTGGCTCAACACTTCCTGTTTCGTTAAATAACATAACTATCCGGCGAACGTTCCGGACACTTGGATGATGTCGTCCAGGATACCGAGCAGCATATATAGCACTCGCTCGTTGGGCATTTTGATCACAATAGACATACATCAACGCGATATCGACCTTTTCCGCAATTGGTAAATGGTCCATTTTAACACGGGTAATGTATCACGAAGCAAGTACCGTCCGGACTGGCGGAATGTTATGTGATAGCACGTACTTAAACGTTTGTGACTATCACAGCGCTATCTATCACAAAGCGAAAAAAGTGGTCCAACTAAAACATTCATATTTGTTTGCGTACTACACGAATATGTAATAAAAATGGGGGCTCCTATTTTTAAAAACGCAGTTGATATCCGTTTGACCTATGGCACCGCCATGTAGCGGGCCTACCATAGAGCCATCTGGTTTCCCCCTTCAAGCTAGACGAGTTTCGTTCTTTGTAGTTTTTTCGTTTGATGCTTATTTCGTGAGATATTTGGCCTAGTCACTATCAATGGACCACCCTGTATAAAGTAAAATTGCATCTGTCATCCATTATATGCATTTGTGATACAGTTCCGTTATTCTTGGAATAGGAACGTATTACTAGTCTAACTGGGCTAGTCTCATTTTATTGCTATCAACAACGAGTTCACATAATATAACCAGGGCTATTTTTTACTTTAATTTTCGTATATTCCATTATAACCAGTGTCTCCTTCCTGATGATGTCAGGCTTCACGACTCATACTACTTTTCATGTGTTTGTCGTATTTTCAGCCAACTTCCTCTCGATGTGTGTGAGCCGCTGAGTGCAGGATCCAACATAGATATTATCAGCTGCACTAAGGCTCTCCTCACCCCTCACCCAAGCCATGTTCGTTTTCTTTCTTTTTTTTTTTTTTTAATTCGGTTCGTCGTACTTGAGTTGCTACAGAGAAAACTTGCTGTTTTGCTAGATCACATAAAACTTGCTGTTCAATCGTTGCTGTGTCTTCCAGCCATTGTCATACCTCAAACTGACGTACATACATTAGCAAAAATAACTTCTCGAAATACAGACTCACTGAGAGAGGAGGCAGGCGCTGTTTCCGCACACGTATAATTACGTACTGTTAGAGACGTGTGGAGTGACACGCTCCCCTTGCCGGCAGAACCTGGACGCGCTGCACGACCACCTGGGCACGCTGTACCCGGGCATGAGGGCGCCGTCGTTCCGCTGCACGGAGCGGCCCGAGGATGGCGCGCTCGTGCTGCACTACTACTCCGACCGGCCGGGGCTCGAGTACATCGTCATCGGCATCGTCAAGGTACTCCTCTACACAGCGGATCCGTCGCCAAAATGAACAGTGGAACCAGCGGAAAAATGATCCTATCGGTGCACAAAAGAGATGAATATGCTCCTGTTTAAAAGACTCTGGCTGCAAAGTGGGCTGTCAGTTGCCAGAAATTTTGGCATTCGAACGTATTCGCGCTCTTTTTAACATTCAACTCACCGCTCAGTCGCTGATGCTCCCCTAACTGTATCTCGCTGACAACCACTAGTCGATAGCTGTAAGTCGCTGATACCCCTCTACTCCCAGTTGCCCATACTCACTCACTCATTCAGCCCAACTAATTGTCATTACCTCTTTTTGTCTCTCTCACTATCACTGTCTCCCTCTTGCCTTCTCCTACTGCTACAGCCTCTTTCATTCCTCCCCACTGCTGCTGTCTCTTTTCACTGTCCCTATCTCTTCCTCTTTGTAACTCTGTCCCTAGCACTATTCTGTCACTGACGACTATGTTCCACTCCTATTGTGTCCCTTCTCTTTCCCTCAAACTGCTGCTCTCTGCTTCGGACTCCCTGTAACGCAACCACTGTCTAGTATCTTCCAGTATTTATTTCGTTCTCTTTCCCGCTACCACTGTCTCCTTTTCTCACTCACTCCATCTTTAGGCCACGGGTGGCCTACCGGGACTATCCGACCGCCGTGTCATCCTCCGTGGAGGATGCAGATAGGAGGGGCGTGGGGTCAGCACACCGCTCTCCCAGTCGTTATGATGGTATTCTTGACCGAAACCGCTACTATTCTGTCGAGTAGCTCCTCTATTGGCATCACGAGGCTGAGTACACCCCGAAAAATGGCAACAGCGCATGGCAGACCGGATGGTCACCCATCCAAGTGCCGACAACGCCCGACAGCGCTTAACTTCGGTGATCTCACGGGAACCGGTGTAACCACTGCGGCAAGGCCGTTGCCAGGTCTCCTTTTCTCACACCATAAAAATGCGCGAGTATGTTCGCAAGCCAAAATTTTTACGAAGATTTTTAAAGGTGGTAATGAACTTATAATGATGCAGCTGGTGCCCTACTTTTCAGACAGTCTTTTAAACAGTAGAATATTCACCTTTTTTGTACTCCGATAGGAGTACTAATCCGTTGGTTCCCGTCTGTTCACTGCTACAGCAGGGCATGTTACTCATACGAAAAGAACTTTGTGGGTCAGTAATATTTTGATAGTTTACTCACGTCGAATTAGAATAATGCTGAACTAATTTTACACTTCACACCAGAATTTACGAGCATAGAAATTTCGCTTGTGCTTCAGTACTACAATATGTGGTTCCCAGAACCCTTCTAATGATAATGGAGACACTTTACAGCATATTTCTCCATTCATTTTTATAAACCACGTTTTCGCCTCACATTGAGTTTTTCCCCTAGAAGTAAGATAATTTTAAACACTATATTTCGGAAACGAATGAAGATACCAAGGAAATCTTCAGGTCATAGAATCTGTGGCTCAGTTATGGTACCCAAAAATCATGTTTTTGAGGTGTTTCTCGATAACGGATAAAAATTTTGGGAAGAAAAGGATGCACTTCTAGATAAACGCTTTGAGAAAATACAGTTAAAATGTTTGCCATTTGCTGTGTTTCGATAGCTAGACATACGCTGTTGGCAGCGGGGGATTCTCGGTAACCGCGCATGAGTTGATAACTGGTGCCTCTATAAGCCCCTTACGACGCACAGTAGATGACACGATGTTAGAAGAATCAAACGATTTGCTCCATTTGCTTAAGCTGGAGGAAGTGTGCAATATGGAAACTTTGACCCTGTACTGTAGGGTGATTAGTGTAAGGCAATACTTCTGTTGGGCTTATAAATGGTCTCTAGCCCAAGGGATACCCAAAACACCTGACCTTACCCTTTTATCACCAATAGAGCCCGAGATACGAACCCCGGAAAAATCCCGTTGTTATGCCCGGCGAATTGGAATATATTGCTAGCGTTTGCCTTCGCAGACGTACCGATTACAATGGGAACATGTTTCGTTCATGTTTAGGGTGAATGCCTACAAGTCCAAGCCTCAGAATACTTAACTACAGAAGTTCACAAAATACTGTTCCAGAATCAGTTTCATAAGACAATTTAGTCATAAAAATATCTTTTCAGCAACACAGAAGGTTATAAATTGTATAGATGGATACATGTGTGTCTATATATGTGTCAACGAACACTTTTCTTTGTAGTCTCTACCCCGTATCATCATCGAGATTCCATGATCATTATTTAATTTGGTGACGTTAATGGCGGAGGGAGGCTGAATGCCCTTTCTGTCGCCAACCGTCTCATTCAAGGGACGGAATTACATTACCCCAACTGTCTACGTCTAGCGTTACCCGATCTGATTCAAGGGAAGTCAAGACCTATGTGACAAACAAACAAAAACCTGAATGAAACAAAAATTAATGTGAGGCATTCAATGACCTCAAAAGTAAAATTTTGTCAACCGATCTGAGTAAAAACCTTTAGAGGTTTTAGACTTAAGCAAAAGCAATGAGAGGTTATAAATCATCTACTCATTTACTCAGAGACCGTATTGGCACCGAAACAGAAGATAACAGGGAGAATACCGAAATACTGAATTCAGTATTGCAAAATTGTTTCACTGCGGAAGATAGTAATACGGTCCCTCATTTCAAGCATTGTACTGTCGAAATGGCAGTTATTGAGATAACCGATCGTGGAAAAGCAGCTAAAATCGCTCAATAGTGGAAAGGCATCAGGACCAGACGAGATACCTATGAAAATGGAAATGAGCGTTTGGCGTCATTGGTGGGGAGGCCCCTTACGGGGCAGGTCCGGCGGCCGTGGTGCAGGTCGTATTACATTCGGCGCCACATTGGGTGATCTGCGCGCCGGATGGGGATGACATGATGATGAAGACAACACAACCCTGAGTGGAGAAAATCCCCGGCCCAGCCGGGAATCGAACTCGGGCCCCTTAGAACGGCAGTTCGTCACGTTGAAAATTCAGCTATAGGGGCGGACGAGATACCTATAGGTTTCTACAAATATTATGAGAAAGAACGTCCTCCCCTACTGTCAGTAGTTTATCATTGATCGCTGGGGCAACGAAGGGTACCTAAAGACCGTGAAAAGGCTTAGATCATGTCTGTTTTCAAGAACGGTCGTAGAACACGTGCGCATAATTATAGACCTACATGGCTGACGTCAGTCTGTTGGAGAATTATGGAATATGTTTTATACACAAGGGTTATGAAGTTTTTGGAGAGCCAAAAAGTAATCCCCTCTATAAACGCCAACATAAATTCCGCAAACAGAGGTCTTGCGAAACTCTATCCGCTCTGTTCCCCCTTAAGATCCATAGCGGTGTAGATAACGGCTCACAGGTAGATGCAGCGTTCATTGATTTCAGGAAGGATCTGACACAATTCCGCAATGCCGTTTAGTGAAAAAAATTACTAGCTTCTCAAGTGTCAGACTAGGTTTGCGACTGTATTCAAGACAAGGCATCCTAGCAGATGCCACTCAGTTCGTCTCTCTTAATGGAACATTATCGTCAGACAAAAATGTAATTTCCGGAGCACCGCAGGGAAGTGTGATAGGACCTTTACTGTTTACAGTGCATGTAGATGATGAGGTAGAAAGCGTCGGAAGCTCTTTAAGACTGTTCGCAAATTATGCGGTTGTCTGTCAGAATGTAGCAGTGCCAGGAGACAGTGTCTATTTGCAGAGTGACCCGCAGAGGGCTGATGATCAGGGGTGCAGGACCTGCATGTGACCCTGAACATAAATAACTGTAACACGTTCCGCATACAAAGGAAAAGAAAGTCACTATTGTACAACTATGCTATTGATGAGAAACTGCTGGAAACACCACCTGTCGTAAAACATCTAGGAGTAACTATTCAGAGCGACATTAAGTGTAATAACCACTTAAAGCACAGCGATACCATACTGAGATTCATGGGAGGAATCTTAAGGGAACGTGTCTCATCCACGAAGGAAACGACGTACAAGGCGCTTGTTCGACCGAATTCTTGAATAATGTTCCTCTGTGTGGGATCCTTACCGAGTGGTACCGACAGAGATGGGGAAGACCCAACGAAGAGCGGCAAGCTTCCTCTCGGGATCGTTTAGTCGGGGAGAGAGCGTTAGAGAGATGCGTAACGAACTCCAGCGTCACACATTAAAAGAAAGGCATCGTGCATCACGGGAAGATTTACTATTGAAATTTCGAGAGAGTACTTTCCGGGAGGAATGGGAAATCATATTACTCCCTCCCATATGCATCTCGAAAAATGATCACGAAGAGAAAATTCGAGAAATTAGAGCTAATACAGGCGCTTACCCACGAGCCATTTGTGAGTGGAACAGCGAAGAGGGGGACCAGTTAGTGGTACCTGAAGTGCCCTCTGACATGCACCTTTAGGTGGCTTGCGGAGTGTGATATAGATATTTGCGAATCCTAAAACTGATTGGGGGGGGGGGGGTCGTATAAGTACTGCGGAACCTCGAATAACTGCATTAAATGAAACCGCGCGTCAACCGGATTATGAAAAATCCAGATAATCCGGTAATTCAGAAAAAATTAGAATGCAATTGGTTAACTGCCATAAACTTACATACTGTACTTATTTTCACGTAAACACACAAATTATACTTTATTTTCACGTGAACTTTGAGCACATACCAGAAATTCAACAACATTTCTTACAGTGAAACAAGCAGTACGTTAGATTTGAGCCAGATTCGTACACCGCTTATGTATTGTACGACCAAGTCGACATTTCACCTCCTTAGTTTCGAAGAAATTGTTTCCTTTTTGCGCTACGAATAAAACATCGTTGAAGAGGTGCAGCAACCTTTTCAGTAGTTGCAGAGGCCACAGGCTAGATGATTGAGTGAAATGGCCTTGTAACATAAACCAAAACAGCGTCGTTGTGGTGGTACTGTGAACGACTGAAAGCAAGGGGAAACTACAGCCATAATTTTTTCTTGAGTTCATGCGGTTTTACTGTATGGTTCAATGATGATGACGTCCCCTTGGGTAAAACATTGCGGAGGTAAAATAGTCCACCATTCGGATCACCGGGCTGGGACTGCTCAGGAGGACGTCGTTATCAGGAGAAACAAAGCTGTTCTACGGATCGGAGCGTGGAATGTCAGATCCCTTAATGGGGAAGATAGGTTAGAAAACTTAAAAAGGTAAATGGATAGGCTGAAGTTAGATATAGTATAAATAAGTGAAGCTCGGTGGAAGAAGGAATAGGACTTCTGATCAGATGAATACAGGGTTATAAATACCAAATCAAAGGAGTAATGCAGGACTGGTTAAATAATGAATAAAAATAGGAACGCGGATAAGCTACTACGAAGAGCATAGTAAACGCATTATTGTAGCCAAGACAGACACGAAGCCCACGCCTACCACTGTAGTACAAGTTTATTTGCCAACTGGCTCCGCAGTTGATGAAGAGATTAAAGAAATGTGTGATGACATAAAAGAAGTTATTCACATAGTTAAGGGAGACGAAAATTTAGTAGTCATGGGGGACTGGAATTCGACAGTAGGAAAAGGAAGAGAAAGAAAATCAGTAGGTGAATATGGACTAGGGATAAGGAATGAAACAGTAGGCCGTCTGGTAGCATTTTGCACAGAGCGTAACTTAATCATCGCTAACACTTGGTTTAAGAATCATAAAAGAAGGTTTTATATGTGGAGGAGACCTGGAGACACTGAAGTGTTTCAGACTGATTATATAATCGAAAGACAGAGATTGTAAGACATTTCCAGGCGCAGATATGGGCTCTGACCATGATTTATTGGTTATGAACTGTAGATTAAAGCTGAAGAAACTGTAAAAAGGTAGGAATTTAAGGAGACGGGACGTGGATAAACTGAAAGAACCTGGAGTTCTAGAGAGTTTCAGAGGGAGAATTAGGGAGACTGAAAAGAGAAGGGGAAAAGAATACAGTTCAAGAAACATGGGTTGCTTTGAGAGATGAAATAGTGAGGGCAGCACAGGATCAAGTAGGGAAAAAGGCGAGGGGTCGTATAAGTCTTTGGGTACCACAGGAGATACTGAATTTAACTGATGAAAGAAGAAAATATAAAAATGCAGTAAATGAAGCAGGTGAAAATGAATATAAACGTCCCAAAAATGAGATCGACAGGATGTGCGAAATGGCTAAGTGGTAAGGGTTAGAAGACAAATGTGAGGATGCAGAAGCATCTATCACTTGGGGTAAGATACTTGTTTGAGTATCAAGAGCTCAGAAGAAAAACTAGTCTTAAACTAAGAAGTGAAAGCAGAATGGTGGACGGGATATAGAGAGGGTCTATGCAAGGGCGACGTACGTAAGGACAATATTATGTAAATAAAAGAGGACGTAGATGAAAATGAGATGGGAAATACGATACTTCACGAAGAGTTTGACAGAGCATTGAAAGCGCTAATTCGAAATAAATTCCACGAAGTAGACAACATTCCATTAGAGCTACTGATAGCATTGGAAGAGCTATCCATGACAAACCTCTTCCATCTGGTGAGCAGGATGTATGAGACCGGCGAAATACCCTCAGACTTCATGAGGAATATGATAATACCAGTTCCAAAGAAAGAAGGCGCTGACAGGTGTGAAAATTACACTACCAGTTCAACAAGTCACTGTTGCAAAATACTAAGACGAATTTTTTACAGACGAATGGAAAAACTGGTAGAAGCCGACCTCAGGGAAGATCAGTTTGATTTCCGTAGAAATGTAGGAACGAGCGAGGCAATACTGTCGTATTTATCTTAGAAGAAACGTAAAGTAAAAGCAAACCTATGTTTATAGCATTTGTAGACTTAGAGAAAACTTTTGACATTGTTGACTGGAATACTGTCTTACAAATTCTGAAAGTGGCAAGGGTTAAGTACAAGGAGTGAAAGGATATTTACAATTTGTGCAGAACCAGATGACAGTTATAAGAGCCGAGGGGAACGAAAGGTAAGCAGTGGTTGAGAAGGGAGTGAGACAGGGTTGTAGTCTGTCCTCGATGTTGTTCAATCTGTATATTGAGGAAGCAATGAAGGAAACAAAACAAAATTTCGAGTAGGAATTAAAATCCAGGAAAAGAAATAAAAACCTTGAGGGTTGACGATGACGTGATTCTCTCAGAGACAGCAAAGGAACAGTTGAAAGGAACGGACAGTATCTGTGAGAGGAGGATGTAAGACGAACATCGGCAAATGCAAAACGAGGTAACGGATAGTAGTCGAATTAAATCAGCTGGTGCTGAGGGAATTACATTAGTAAATGAGACACTTAAAGCAGTACATGAGTTTTACTATTTGGGCGGTAAAATAACTCATGATGGTCGAAGTAGAGAGGATATAAAATGTAGACTGTCGATGACTAGGAAAGCGTTTCTGAAGAACAGAAATACGTTAACATTAAGTATAGATTTAAGTGCAGGAAGTCTTTTGTGAAAGTATTTGTATGGAGTGTAGCCATGTATGGAAGTGAAACAAGGCCGATAAACACTATAGACAACAAGAGAATAGAAGCTTTTGAAATGTGGTACAACAAAGGATTGTTGAAGATTATATGGGTAAAACACGTAATTAATGAGGAGGTACTGAATAGAATTGAGGATAAGGTAAATTTGTGTCACAACTTGACTGGAAAACAGGATCTGCTGGTAGAACACGTTCTGAGGCATCAAGGGATTACCAATTTAGTGCTGTAGGGAAGCGTGGAGGGTAAAAATCGTAGAGGAAGACCAAGAGATGAATACACAAAGCAGATTCAGAAGAATACCGGGTGCAGTAGCTACTCGGAGATGACGAGGCGTGCACAGGATAGAGCAGCATGAAGATCTGCATCAAACCAGTCTTTGGACTGAAGACCACAACAAATACAAAAGTGTCCCACTGCGTTATTACTTCTGTTTGTATCATGATGTCTTCAGACGGACCGCCAACTTCGTCACTTAATCAGTCATCACTATTGTCGTTGACTGAAGACGAATGAACAATGGTTATATTGTCTTAGAAATGGTACACTGTCATGTCAGTCAGTGGTTTACGTCATTAGTACTTATCTCCAATCATCGCAGAACGTTTAGAAATGGTTCAAGGAACTCCGAAGGGTCGACATTCAGTGTGCAAGTTGCGGCAGTTGACTTAAAGAATCGCTTGTCATAGATTATTCTTCCAGCCTGACACCGAGGAAGTCCCAACTCAAAAAATGTTTTCCAATATTTATTCACTTCCGTCCTACGCAGAGCATATTTATGTCTTCAAATACTAGCAATTTCTTTCTCGTTCATGCCATCTTAGAATCGCTACAAGAGGGAGCAGTACAGTACTGTACAACACTGACATCCTGCCGGAATCTGTGTTTGGCAGTAGTCTGAACTGAAGTTCAGATATTATTTTCATCGACTGTTGTCGTTATTACTTCCAGAGAAACGAGTATTTTACAGTACAGCACTTAGAAAAAAAACATCCTGATTAACAGGAGACTCGGCCTAATAACGCCCAGATTAATGAGAGCCAGATAACCGAGGTAGCACTGAACGTATATTCGCATGCGCATGCGCGTGCGAGAGCGCGTTTCCCTGTGTGTGTGTGTGTGTGTGTGTGTGTGTGTGTGTGTGTGTTTTCCACGATACCTTTGCAACACACACTGCAATTTCACCCAAACTTGACAGACACATGCCTTTTTACGATTTTATTATCCTCTTGGCATTTTTTACTGACAACCATAACAGGAAAAATCCTCTTTCAAGATACATATTCTATACACGTATGTTTATGGTTGTTGACAGGAGAAAGGAAACTTGAAAAATGACTATGGAAAGCTCTGAGCTAGTTTCAGACATCATTGAAAATGAATTACTCTCTAGAAGAAACAGTGAGGCTGGAGAATCGTGGGAGGGGTACAGGTATTGAGGCGAACCTTGCCCCCCCCCCCCCCCCCCCTCCCCAACCCTCAAGTGAGTTCCATGAGAAATTAATAGGGAACGCCTGACATTAGCTTTCAATCTCTTGTTTTGTGTGTTTTTATGGAAGCAAGGTTGAAGAAGCATCAAAGGACGCTCATAATAATCGTCGACCTAACAAAAGCGTTCGACAAAATAAGGTAGTGAAAGTTCTTTGAAATTCCAGGAAAAACAGGAGTGAGCTACAGGGAAAGACGGGTGGTAAACAATCTGTAAAGAAACCAAGAGGGAGCAATAAGACTGGAATACCAAGAACCAAGTGCTCCGATTAAAAATATTATAAGATTGGAATGTAGTCCATCACCCCTACTGTTCAATCTATATGTCGATCGCTTCGTATCCAGCCAGTTTCCACCTTGGAATCGCTCCACATTATTGGGTTTATGATATCAGATTGTTCAAATGGCTCTAAACACTTAACATGTGAGGTCATCAGTCCCTAGACTTAGAACTACTTAAACCTAACTAACCTAAGGACATCACACACATTCATGCCCGAGGCAGGTTTCGAACCTGCGACCGTAGCAGCCGCGTGGTTCCGGACTGAAGCGCCTCGAACCACTCGGCCACAGCGGCTGGCTTTCGATGTCAAATCCAGAAGCCTGGCACATACATCCTAAAAGGTGTGAACCCAGTAGAGCAGCTAGTAAATCAAGCTGCGGAAGCGTTACCCTTCTGATAGGAGGAACTCCGTTTTTACTCACAACCAAAGGGGAAAATTTATTTTTGGTGTCGGATTTTAGAATGTACAGCACTGCTTCGTTTGCCCTGTGTGAAGCATCACAAAACACTTGAATTTGTCAAGTTTGAGGTTTTGTACTGTGCAAGTCAATCCCTCTAGGTACTCTGAATGACTGTACATGAATGAGTTGTGATGTCCAAAACTTCCATCTGGGAACTACGTCTGGACGCAAGATCTCGTCCCAAATGTATGCGTTTAGAGCATGTATCTTGAAAGAGGATTTTTCCTGTCACGGTTATCAGTAAAAAAATGCCAAGAGGAAAATAAAATTTTGCTGTAGTGTGCAGTAACTGAGTTTAGTTGCGAGTCCATCTTGTAACTTATTGGTAATGAGACAGCCATCGAAGAGCACTGAATCTGATTCCGTGTCGCAGTCGAGCCTAGGACTGTAGTATTTTCTTTAACTGATCGCCCTTCCGTTTTCATATGCCCTTTAGTATGTTACAAATTGAAGTAGATTTTTCCATTAGAAGTTTTACTTGTTACAACAGACCTGTCACCTGATAGCATACGGATGTTACTGTGTTGTCGTTGTCGCTGCTGGCGGCAAAGTCTTTCATGAAACTGCTTTTATCTATAAGTTCCGCCTCAATAACATAAGTACCTTTAAACCTTGTTGTCAAATCACATAGCATTGCAGATAAGATAATTGGATTGCATGTGAGGCCAAAAGGTAAACGAGTAAATCTATAAATAACGACGTCATTTGTAGTTAGCTAAATTGCATCTTCTCTCTCGTCGACACGAAACCAGGAAAATCGCGTTAAATCTCTATCCCTTCCATTCAGTGAGAGTTATAATACTGCTTGAGTGCCATCACCAACAATGACCTTTTGATTTATCCTGAAACGAATTAAAGTAAATAGTGTTTCAAGCAACAAATTCCTGAATCTAGTGTGTCATTAAGTAACGGTGAATCTTTTTCTTGAGATGAAGCATCAAATGCAAAACTCCATTTTGTAATTACCAGTCTTTCCCTTTTCACTGCGTGATGAAGAAGTATCCTGCATACTGATGCTTTCAACGCACTCATTTTGAATACAAAGGAACATCTGTGACTAATACATCTCGCAAACATGAACGTTATTAGAAAACTTTCTTCGTAACGACGTAAAACGTCTTTCTACGTTGCAACGAGGAGAAAGGATCATATCTTTGTTTCTTAGTAACGAAACCACCTTCCTGCCTTCCACCATTTGGAATGTATCATGGAAGTTCTGCAGAACGGCGGCATGTTTCGATGAGAGTGATCGTTCTTGTTCTTTCATCCGCATCAATTCGAAGATCTAGAAGCGACGAACGTTCTTGTCTAAGGACGCCGAATCTATTGTTTCCGATGCCCAGAAAACCACAGCACCCATAAAATGTCAAACCAAATATTCTATCATCTGAGTGTTTGTCCATGATCTGGCCAGCACCCATCGGAAACTCTTTACGAAAATTATTGGATGAGGCCCTCCTTTCTTATCTGGTATGTAAACATGTAATTAACGATGCTTTAGAAAACTTTCTTGCATCGATATTGTAAATAAAGCATTCGCCGACCCCACGTCGCCCTGCGAGTAGTCTGTATACGGGTTTGATCATGCATTACTTCCCGATTCAACATTTCAAGTTCCGGTGAAGCGATGTATATTCATTGTTGCTGCTGACTCTCACTGTCAAAAGCTAGCCTGCATTATTGCGTACAGCGGATAGCTCCTATTGTATCTTATTTACGTGAGTTTCCACACCTTGTTCCCATCTCGGAAGTTCACATGTTAGCGTACTTTTAATTTCAACTAATTCTGTTTTGACTTCATAGTTATCTTCTTTGGGATGGTCATAACATCTGCGTTTGAGTTTTGTATTACTGTACGCTATTCGTTTTTTAATGTATCATTAAGTTGGGCATCTTTTCTACGCAACCAGTAAACAAAATTGATGTTAATACCATTTGTGCAGTTAGACACTCGATAACTTATTCATGTTTGTTCTGTAACAAGGCGACAAACTCATCGTTCATCTGGTTATTTTGGGAAGGTATCTGTCGTAAAGAATTTTGTAACTCAGACTGGCTATCCTTCAGTTGTTTTACATCGGATTTCTGTTGCATTACAGATTCTTGTAAACCTTTACACACAAGTTTGAAATTTTCTAACTCATTCGTGTCTTTTTCTAGACTAGCTTTCAGCCTAGTAAGTTGATAGGATTGCTCTTCTGCTAAACGCTTAATATCGTCACTCCTTTTCTTCTCGATACGTATACTAGTTAGCAAAGTTCGCTCATTAACAGACCGATTAAAATATTCATCCATCTGATTTTGAACACGCGTACTGATGTTTACAGTTGGTTCCTGTTCCTCAGCAAGATGGATAAAACTTTTCTGTATCATTGTGGCTAGTCCTTTACATAGCTGAGAAAAAGGGACCTGACACGGCACATGGTAAGTCAATGTCTTCTTCGGATTCCCTCGGTAATCTACGTTACTCACAGCAAAAATGGCTCCTTCGATTTGTTGATCGGGAGTCTGCTGACCTGTAGCTGTGTACTACTTACTAAAAAGGAAATGGGATTATCTACTTTGGGAATCCTATTTTCCAAGCACAAAAATTCCTATCTCTTAACATGGGTTTCCTTACCTGGAGATTGTAATCTATTTTCGCGTTACATCTTGATTTCTTTGTGATGATCTTTCTCTCTTCCTTCGCCTTTTTATGCTTTGCTGGATTTTATTGTCTCTAAGAGGTTTGGATACTTGAAACAGAATATATAATACAATTCCAAAACATGAAATTTTACGATCTAAATATACAATAGAAGAATTATATTCCTTCTTTTTATTGGCTGTCCTTATCTCAGGTCGCCAATTTAAGGTCACCGCCTCTATTGAAATGAATTGAAGTTACATAAAGTAACTGAAATGAAAACATTAGTTATCTTTAAATCCTGTATTGAAATAATTAGCAATGACGGCAACGTTAAAAGCAACTGGAGCATCTTTTAATGAAATGTGGTTTCTTTGATTCTACTATTGACGCTCTTACGTAAATTATTAAACAATTTCAGTAACAACTTTAAAATAGCTACTTCCCACAGTTAGCTTGTAAAGCAGTTCTTCTGGTAATCTATAAATTGAGCGTGAAATTGCATCTTTCCGTAAAAAAAATGTAATTTATAACCGGACTTCGCAATGTAAATTTGATTACAGATTCTGTTGGTATTTAAAGACTAAATATAGCTGCATATGAAATGGCGCTTAAAAATTACGAGGGCGAAAAGAAAAGCCTTTGTACTTAATTATTGTACACTTACTAATCTTGCAAGGTAAAGAGTGGTATTTTAAATAAAATAAATTGTTATTCTTCAACTTCTCCCGGCTTATTTTCATTTCATTTTTGATGCATCCTGAATGTAGTGGGAGGCATGTATCTAGTGACCTGAAGTTACATGATCATGGGCTAGTATTCAGTATTTTAGTATGAACTTACAGTGCATGTGAATTTATGCTATCCTACTGTCATTTTGTACGAACTATATTCATGAATTCCCTCAGTTTCCAACGTACTTTTCGTTGGAATGCTATCGATACGTTAAAAGTTAACTGTTCTTTCTAACTGTTTCTCAGACAACCCCTTCCCTGTTAGAATAACGATAGTAATCCAAACTGACGTTTTTCCTAAACGCAACAGTTCTTGTAGACCAATTCTTTTCATGTTTCTCAGTCAGAATGTAATACATTGTGTCGAGACGTAATCTCCCGTTGCCTTTCACCCCGAAAGGATATACTTCATGAATAATTTGACACTAACTGACCAGCTTACAGAAACACAAGGATATACACTCATTTTCAGAAAAAGAAACAGAACACCGTGAAGGACTATAGATACTCTGAAGCGCCAAACAAACTGGTATAGGTATGTGTATTCAAATGCAGAGATATGTAAACAGGCAGAACACGGCACTGCGGTCGGCAACGCCTATATAAGACAAATAGTGACTGGCGCAGTTGTAAATCGACGTGTGCCTGGTCACCGAGACACACTTGAAACCCGACATCCAAGTACGAGTCGCCAACTACAGCTGTTTCCGGACTGACCGGCCGACTGCTGGTGGAGGAACAGCAGTATATGTAAGAAACTCCCTGATGCATCACCAACTGCCAGTTCCAGCATTAGCCACAGTAGAAGCCACATCAGTTGCAGTCCAGACATCAAGAGGCCGCATACAATTCATTGCAGTGTATAGGCCCTCCCGTGGCCATCTAGAAGAAGCAGACTTTGAGGTGCTACTGTCCCAACAAGGAAATCTTTTTCTTGCTGGTGACCTTAATGCCAAAAATACCAACTGGAATAGCCGCATCACTAACATCAGCGGACGTCGTCTCCTGCGAGTTGCTGAAAGGAACCACGCCATCATCGTGGGACCATATGACCCCACTTGTTTTCCGAATAGAGGCCAGAGCGACGTGTTGGATATAGCCATCATTAAGGGATTTCCCAATGGTGCTACTGCCACTACCAGAAGGGCACTTACATCTGACCACGAACCTGTCATTTTTGATGTCGACCTCGTCGGCATCAATAAACCGCCTAGACACTATCTTGATATTCGAGGAATCAGCTGGGAAATGTATCGTCAACTGCTTGAAAGAGACCTCCTGGATGCACCAGACCCAGGGACAGCAGGAGCGGAAGCCACTCTATTATACCTAACATCTAAAGCACTAGACGCTGCAACAGAAGCCATACCTCCGAGACGGCCTCTACCACCAAAAACTCAACAACTGCCCCCACTTATCATAGCAGCCATCAGGGAAAAAAACCGAGCATTCAGAGAATGGCAGGCAACGCGCAATCCAGCCACAAAGCGCCTAGTAAATCGTCTACAACGAGAAATTAAGGCAGAAGTAGAAAAACACAGGAGTCAAGTCTGGGCAGATAAGGTTGCACTGCTACAATTACAAGACCAATCGGCCTGGAAGATGACGAAGTGTCTACTAAGAAGCGGACAGAAGTTACCCCCACTACACGTGGGCAACCATATAATCAGCGAACCAGATGCCAAAGCTAATGCTTTGGCAGATGTATTCGCAAAAAACGTCATACCGATGAATGACCCTGCCGACGCTGACCACATTGGCTTAGTCAACAAGAGACTTCCAAGATTCCTCGCCAGTCGAGCCGAAGATGACCACATTCAACCGATCACGACAGCAGAAGTTACAAAACAGCTCGAAGAATTAAACGGAAAGAAGGCTGGAGGACCAGACCTTCTAACTAATGAGCTGTTGAAGCAATTACCACCTACTGCAGTACCAATAATAGCGGCCGCGTTCAATGAGATCCTGGCAACTGGCGACTTCCCCCTCACATGGAAACATGCAGAGATCGTCGCCATACCGAAGGCAGGAAAGGACCCTCGATCACCTGCTAGCTACAGACCAATCAGTCTCTTACCTGCCATATCGAAACTTTTTGAACGTTTATACATAAAGAGACTTCAACAGCATGTGGAAGCAGAACATCTGATACCAGACGTCGAGTTCGGCTTTCGCCAAGGCCTTTCCACCACCCAGCAGCTACTACGCCTAGTTGAGTAAGCATTCAGCGCCATGGAAAGGAAAGAATTCTTCGGGGCTGTATTTCTGGATGTTTCTCGTGCCTTTGATTGCGTGTGGCACGAGGGACTCCTCTATAAACTCCTAGATATGGGGGTCCCCGTGTCACACGCAACACTCCTGAAGATTTATCTAGAAAACCGGACTTTTCATGTCCGCACTCAAGACGGTATATCGTCCATCAGACCAATCAAAGCAGGAGTACCTCAGGGCAGCGTTCTGGGACCACTGTTATACATCTTGTATACTTCCGACCTACCATCGACGGCCAGAACACACCTATCCTTATACGCCGACGATACAGCCATTTACTCCCGATGTATGAATGCTGCACACCTCCAGGCAAGACTGCAACAAACATGTAATAAGCTGAGTGAATGGGCTACGAAATGGCGACTGTCTTTTAACGCCACAAAGACGCAGGCAATAGCAATCTGTAGAAGACCACTTCCACCTAACATCCAGCCCATTGAGATAAGGGGCACCCCAGTTACGTGGTCAAAAACAGCAAAATACTTGGGTGTGACCCTTGATAGGCGATTGACATGGCAACCTCATATAGAAGATATTCGAGAGAAAGCCAGGAGAAGAATGGTACAGCTCTATCCACTATTAAATCCAGCGTCAACACTACCATCAAGACTGGGGGTGATATTGTACCTCACACTGGTGCGACCAATCTTAGACTACGCTGCTGTCGTGTGGGGCAATGCTGCTCCAACTCAATACAACGACTACAAACAATTCAGAATCGTGCTCTGAAAAGAGCACTCCATCTTCCATACCGGTTCCCAACGAATGAGCTTCACCAACTCGCAGGGGTACCCTACTTGAAAGACCGATTTAGAACCAGTGCAAAAACCTTCTATGAAAACACGCAACAGTCAGATAACGAACTTGTACGACAACTTGGACACAGGGTGCACTACCTGGCTTCCACAAGATGGCCCGATGACCTACGTGAATAACGAGATTAGACATCTTGTGTATATATTTTTATACACTTTAATAATTTTAATTTTTAACAATGTAAATGTATTTTCTTATTTTATTCATTTTGACTCGAATTATTTTATCTTAATTTTATTTAATTATCATTAATTTTTATCCTAATTTATTGTATTTATCATCTATTTATTTATTATTATTATTTTAACAAAGGTGAATGAATGAGTGTGAGAATGTGTTAACTGTATATGTATGTGTGAGTACATGTATATAATGGGTGAATGTGTGAGCGAAAAAAAAATTAATAAAATAAAAAAAAATTTAAAAAATAAATAAAAAAAGATAAAAAAATTAAAAAAAGTATCATACAGCTAACGTATTTTAAACCATTTAAAAGCAGAAAAATATATGACAACCAAAAGCTATTGTTTTAATGTTAATTTTATATTATTGAAGGCGTAGCCGCATGGCTTGAACTTCCATTTCCAGACTGGGCAATCCTTGATGCCCCAATATATTCTGCAGTGGTGGCGCAGTTGTAAGATCGATTACTGCTGCTACAAAGGCAGTTTACCAAGATTTAAGTGAGTTTGATTGTGGTGTCATAGTCAGCGCACGAGATATGGGACACAGCATCTCCAAGGTAGCGATGAAGTGGGGATTTCACGAGTATATCGTGAATACCAGGAATCCGGTAAAATATCAAATCGACATCGCTGCTGCCGGCAGAAGATCCTGCAAGAACGGGAACAATGACGACTGAAGAGAATCGTTGAACGTGACAGAAGTGCAACCCTTCCGCAAATTTCTGCAGATGCTGGGCCATCAGCAAGTGTCAGCGTGCGAACCGTTCAACGAAACATCATCGACATGGTCTTTCCGTAGTCAGTGTACCCGTAATGGCTGCACGACACAAAGCTTTACGCCTCGCCTGGGCCCGTCAACACCGACATCGGACTTTTGATGACTGGAAACATGTTGCCTTGTCGGACGAGTCTCGTTTCAAATTGTATCGAGCGGATGCACGTGTATGGGTGTGGACACAACCTCATGAATCCATGGACCCTACATGCCATCAGGGGAGGGTTCAAGCTGGTAGAAACTCCGTAATGGTGTGAAATGTGTGCAGTTGGAGTTTTGTGGTACCCCTGGTACGTCTAGGTAGCACTCTCATAGGGGATACGTGCGTAAGCGTCCTGCCTGATCACCTGCATCCATTCATGTCAATTGTGCGTTCCGACCGACTTGGGCATTTTCAGCAGCACAATGCGACATCCCACACGTCAGGTATTGCTACCGAGTGGCTCCAGGGACACTTTTCTGAGTTTAAACACGTCTGCTGGCCACCAAACTCCCCAAACATGAACATTATTTGGCTTGTCTGGGATGCCTTGCAGAGTGCTGTGCAGAAGATATCTCCACCCTCTCGTACTCTTACGGACTTATGGACAGCCGTGCAGGATTCATGGTGTTAATTCCCTCCAGCAGTACTTCAGTACTTCAGACATTAGTCGAGTCCATACTACGTCGTGTTGCGGCACTTCTGCCTGCTCACGGAGGCAGTACATGATATTAGGCAGATGTACCAGTTTATTTGGCTCTTCATATTCACAGGACATGTACATTAGTGTGTTCTGAAGAAATGATAACCTTTTGAACCATGTCCGCCCATGAGTTCAAGGTCAACATCGATATCACGGCACAACACCACCAACCGGTAAAACGTGAATGCGGTTGAATTCGGCTCTCGCTGTCGCTACAAATGGTGATTTGAATAGACGTTCAGGATGCCTCGCAGACGTATGCGCGAACCGTACCGTCAAATCAGTGAGTTTGAAAGAGGGTACATTATTGGAATGAGAGATTGTGATGCATCTATCCGGGAAACTGCTGCTCGTGTGGGACGAAGTGTCTCGGCAGTGCTACGCGTGTGTGCAGAGTGGTTCACGGAAGGCCGTAGAATACGAGAGGGTCGACACCACATACGAATGGCATTGCAGGACAGATCTGCGTCCTCCTCGGCTCTGAAGCAACAGTGGAACAGCAGTGCAACACACCGTACACTATCAGGGGTGACAGTCCGTCGCTGTTTATTACGGAATGCATTACGTGCGCGTCGTCTACTTTTCGGCCTACCTTTGACGAATGTGCAGAAACGTGTTAGACGGCAAACGTGTATGGAACGACGTCACTGGTTGCTTCAGCTAGTGTTTTCGGACGAATACAGGTTCTGTTTGCTTAAAAATGATGACCGCATTTTGGTTCGCCACAGACAGGGGGAGCGGTATCACACTGATTGCAGTCGCAGAAGACATACAGCGCCAACTCAAGGCCTTATGGTGTGGAGTGCTGTTGGGTACAACCACAAATCACAGTCGGTGCATTTCCAGGGCACTGTGACCTATGTTAATAACATTCTGTGACCCGTAGCCATACCATTTCTGCACAGCATCCCAGACGCCATTTTTCAACAAGGCAATGCACGCCCACATGATACTACACGAACACTTGCCTCCTTGGCGTGACAGGATGTCAGCCTTTTGCCCTAGCCCTTCAGATTACTGGACTTGTCGCCAATCGAAAATGTGTGGGATATCGTGTAATGACAGGTGCAGCGCTGTGACCGAATGCCAACCACTACAGATGAACTTTGGAACCAGGTGAATGTAGCACGGACGGCTGTACCTCAAGACGCCACTTGCGCCTTATGCGCGTGGATCCCGTCATGCATGCAGCATGTTATCAGGGTCCATGGCGGACCCTGTGTCTACTAGGCTACAGGACACGTGCCAAACGGAGGTGACTGAAACGCTAATCGTTTCTGCAGAACATACTGACGTGCGTGTCCTGTGAATGTGGACGTCTTACCTCTAATCCTTCAAGGTATTCTGTTTTTTCTCAATATGGGTGCGTAATTACTGTTGATCATAGCAGTCATTAATTACCTATCTCATAACTGGATTTTACAGGTTAGTTGGGTAGCGGCTCTAAATAATTAATTAAAAGTGGAATGAGCTGAGCAGCCTAAGAGTTTCCATTAAATGTTTCCATCACCAGTATATTACGGTTATATGACAGAAATCATTTTTACTCGAATAGTATTGGTGGAATATGCTTTCACTGAAAATATATTGACATCAAGGGTGCCTAATTGATGTAAAGTTCCTAATCATTACCATTTGGACCTATTTCCTGACTTAAATTTCAAAACTCTTCACAGCCTACCACGGCGTGAAGGCACGTGACACCACTGATACGAACCCTGCAGTGAGACGCAGACACGAACCTCGATGCCTTCGCTAGTGCTGTTCGAGAAGAGGAGGCTCTGTGCTGGCACCGGGCTTAACCCTGTCCCTTCCCTTCACTTGCAACAACACATTACTTCTGTGCACAGGCAGTCTTTACGGTCATACACGGGAAGAGATAGGCAGTTGCCACTTCATAATAGTCTGGAGAAAAGCTGGGACAAACCACATCCGCTAAGATCTTGTCCATGATGGCAATGTAAGAATCCTACATCTGACCCAGCGCTCATTTCCATTTTATTAAAGGATGGTGGATGTAATTTATGAGTGACCCTTGACAAGGTGAAAATCCCGACTATCACCGAATACATTTAGAAGCACAACGTATTTGAGAGGCATGGCAAATGCTATAATGAGCTGTTATGTTTTCCGAATGTACAGCGCAGATTTGCAATGTGTTTGGTTTCATGATGAACTGTGAAATAACCTGGTATTTTACTACAAAGTCTTTAAGTTCATGCCAGTGAAATGATGTGATGTAGCCTCTCTTGGGCGGAAGAGCGAGTGATGGACCATAATTTCCAGCAGATTCATATCGGACCAATTTTTACATTATTGTTCTTCCTGCTAAGAGTATAAAGGTAAAAGGCTACTGTCAGATCTTAAACGTAGAAAATTCACTGATCAGTCCTGACATCACTGTGCGAACCTAATAGCCTGTATCTCTACATTTCTCGCGAAAAATTTCTGCAACCCATAATGCTGCGGATTGCACGAGTCGTATACGTGGCTGAATATTCATGCTGCTAAGTGTAATTGTTTAAGCCAAATAGGACTCCTAGACTTCGAGAGTTTCGTTATCAAATTTGAAACTGATGATTGTTGACGTTCCAGTGTTTAAGACCAAATTATAAGATTTTTTGCAGAAGGGGGGGGGGGGGGTGGAGTAATTCGTGAAATAAGCTTGACAGCTATAATGGCCATACGGAGTACTGTACCAGGTATGCAAGTCAAGCCGGTAACGGCATAACAACCAAGGAAAATATACAGTCAGCGGTAATCCTGACACAGTGCACATGTATCATTATTTGTGCTGTATGAATGCTAGTCACGTGTCTCGAGAAAATTCAAATCCAAATATCTTACTTGTCAAGGCTATTACTATTTCACAAACAAATGAAAACAAATTTTTATTCCCATTACGGAACAATTAACCCATGTGTTGCAGTGTTTACATTGCAGTACACTTCTACATGACAGGAAATCGTTCCTCCTCCGGACATCCTGATTTATATTTTGCTGTTTTTCTGCGTCACATCAGATTCCTGGATGATTCCAGGAAAGTGGACATGGCTAAACGTCTCCACAATCCCGTCGTATCAGAGTCACAGGTGCGATTGTCTCCAGTCTCCTGAACATCGACTTGATGATAAATTCTAACCTTCCTTCCCGTTACGAGAGAAAAGTCCTTTGATACAAACTGATTAAAAAATTACTGACTCAGACATTTGCAGATTTTTAATCCCGCAGTACTTTTCTACCTCGTTCTCTTTTCTTTGCAGGTTTGTTGATTTGCTAAGCTTTTATGACATTACGGATCCTACTGCACTCTCGGGAAGTGGCGGTCCCTTCAGCCTACTTGAGATACCTAGGAGGAACTTTGCACATGAGCACGTTACTAGGTGACAACATCCAGCTGGAAAAGTGGCGAAGTTTGTTCTGCGCAAGAGGAGGATACAGCTGCGTTTCGGGGGCCCTGCCGTGATTCGGCGCTCCCTCACCTCAGGGACCGAACTGCGGGGCAATGCACTTGCTGTGCGGAGACGAGTTGAACTCCCCACAGTGTAAAGTCTCGCCAAAATGAGTTCGCGCGTAGTGACCTCCAATCTCGTCACCGCCACTAGACAGTCGTTCTAAGTTTCGTCAGGTCCCATTCTAATCAGCAACGACTTACTTTCTGGACGGAGTGTGGATGGGGGTTTGGGACGGAGGGGTGGGGGGCTAGACCTCGGCCCTGTGTGTTCCCTTTTGCAGGCAATATTCTAACAATCAAATTCTGTGATAAACCATAAGACGTAATAGGATCGTACAGCTGAACTGTCTGTTCGCACGGAGTAATGGCAATTTTTATCCTAGCGTACCAGGCACAAAAGAGTCTGCATGTCTTCTAGACTTTGATACGATCTTTTATATCCCAATACCAATTATAGTGGTATCTGTAACCAAATACATAAGGTTTTCCTAGCAGTTGTCAATCACTTTACCTTTATATTGAGGTATTCATGCCTGTTTCAGTGACGAAGCTATGTCACTTTCCGTCATCACAACCAAAAAGATGTTTGGATAATTTAAAATGTTACTGCTTTCCTCTGAACGTTATACATAATCCACACTTTTTGTGGTAAACTACTAATTTGCATTCTGAACGAATAAATCGCTCTGGAGTATAGTGTGCACTGGAAAGATTTTTCAGCAGATTTTTGAGTATCTGTCTTGACAGCATTAATTTTTCAAACGATCAGTTTCAGTTCGACACGAGCCATCTTTAGATCTAATTGTATCGATTACAAGAGTAACATGTACAACAGTCAGCAAAATTTGCATTCTACATCACAGAATAAAATAGTCTACTCTCTACCCTGCCACGTAGCCTGTGAATTCTGCTGATAGGTGGACAGGGTACTCTTGTAACCGATACAGTCTGATTTGAAGATGGTTCGTGCTAAAAAAAATAGGTCATTTTAAAAGATTAATTCGGTCAAGATGGTTGATAAAACATGTTTTGCAACCAGTGATTTCTAATTTCCTTCAAGGACATTACGTCCATTTTTGGACGATTTTTCAGCGTAGATTAAAATACACTAGGACTCAAACCGAGGTCTCTTTCCTTCGAATGTAGTGCTCTTAGGAACTTAACAATAAGGATGCGCCTCATGTCGGTGTAACACAAGAGATTTTGGTCCAGAACTTAGCTCAGTGCGATTAAAAGTATTCAGTAAACACGTGGAAGGAAGAGCTATCGAAAAGTATTATGTAATTTCTTGATATGATCTTCTCGCAGGATTTTGATAAGGCTATATACAGCAGAAGAGGACCACATACCAGTGCCCATGACTTCCTGTCAGACACTCAATCTGGCTTTCGTAACGAATCATCAACGGAAAATACTAAAAATAGAAATGGTAAAGAAAATGTTGAGAAAGGTATCTTGCTCGATGCAATAAACTGCGTGTACAGTTGCATGATAATTTATACGTTGGACCGTTAGGGAACTATGGAACTAGGTGAAATGCTCACCACTGGTTTCTTTCCGAAATAGAAAAGAATAAAAGAGTTAAACGGAATGGAGATCTGCAACAGAACTCTATGCCGGCCGGTGTGGCCGTGCGGTCTGGGCGCTTCAGTCTGTAACCGCGTGACCGCTCCGGTCGCAGGTTCGAATCCTGCCTCGGGCATGGATGTGTGTGATGTCCTTAGGTTAGTTAGGTTTAAGTAGTTCTAAGTTCTAGGGGACTGATGACCACAGAAGTTAAGTCCCATAGTGCTCAGAGCCATTTGAACCATTTGAACAGAACTCTATTCTAGTAAACTAATTCTCTTGTTGTATGTGAGTGAGCTGTAGCCAAATAAGGTAGGTGTTCACAGATGACACATAAGGCTTTTTAAAGGAAAAGTAATGTAATTGAAATGTTGTAGTCTAGAGGGAAGCGTGTAGCATTAGATCATGGCTTATAAGAAACAGATTTTCCGTAACTGCAATAAACAGCAGCATTTCCAATACAAATCTTTAGTAATGAGAAATCTATTCTCTCATGATGACTCAGTCAATCAAGTTGCACATTTGAAATTCTTAAGGGGGTAGATGAAACGATTTCTTGGATCTAGGGTTTACAGAAAGAGAATACTGTCTTCGCTACAAAAATGACTTTCATAGTCACTGACAGTGAAAAGATCTATTTCCAGTAGGTACAAGAGGAATAATATTTATTTTCAAAATCTGCGTATATTTCAGTTAAATTCTATGAGTGGTGGTCGATTAAAAAATAGGGCTGATCCTAGTCCACGACCCAAATAATTATTATAATTCTAGACAAAAAGCCTCTAAAGTTATCTCTGCGAGTCACTGACGCTGTGGGGCAGGTCGGAAAACTGTTCACATCTACACTTCTTTATAGTTGCCGGCAGTATTGTTTTTCCCGTTGTGTGTAGCAGAGGCTCGACTTCAGCAGTCACATTCGCGCTAATCGAAATTCACGGCTACACTTTGAAACATTTCTGTTATAAGGAAATTTGCCATTACACCTTTAAGAGGAAATTCAGAGGGAATTCCGTTAAATATTAAAGTCACATATACACACTCATCGATATGCCACCGACGCACATATACTACCAAATTTCGTATATTTACATCACAAAATTTTACAAACATTTTACAACAGTTGTTGATAATAAGGAACCTACAAAATTATCTCAAGGACTGAAATCCACCAGATTCTCCACCAAAATTAAAATACTTCAGTACAAGCCTTCATGTATACAAAATTAATTGTAATGATCCTATGTACTCAGAAGCTGAGTGTTGGTGAATGAACGACAGTGAAAAGAAACTAAAAGCACTGCAAATGTGATTTTAGGTGAAGATATATGCTTGGTCGGCATCGAGACACAAGAAAGAAGGAATAAAGGAATCAAAAATGCTCTCAACGCGAAAGGAAGTAATGACCAAATATAAGGATGGTGTTTAAACCAACGAATTTAACGTGGTGTGGTCGTGTGATGAAAATGGAGAATGATCATTGTGCAAAAGCAACTGTAATCTATATCGCAATACAAAGAAAAAGAGACTAGAACCACATACATTTGGAAAAGGAAGAATATTTCTTATTGAGCATAAAAAATTTTGAAGGTTTGTGACTGGAGGAGTGAACAGACATGGGAGATTAGATTTGCTGATAACATTTCTAGCCTATGTGAACGTTAGGAAGTCCTACATCACCTTTTGAATGGAATTATCACGTCACAGCCGAACCCTACAAATTTTCGCCTTGAAGTTTAGTAGTGTTGAAACAGACACTGTAAAGTGCACAAATGAATAGTATAAAAAACTTAAAACCTAAACTTTACC
Source organism: Schistocerca piceifrons (assembly GCF_021461385.2). Classification (NCBI taxonomy): domain Eukaryota; kingdom Metazoa; phylum Arthropoda; class Insecta; order Orthoptera; family Acrididae; genus Schistocerca; species Schistocerca piceifrons. The sequence continues at coordinate 281,858,757 of NC_060144.1, forward strand.
ATATATCCATACATATCACAACTGTAGCTAAGCCGTCTTGTCACGGCTCCCCCCCCCCTCCCCCACTGGAGCTTCGAGTCCTCCCTCGGGCATGGGTGTGAGTTGTCCTTAGCGTAATTTAGTTTAAGTTAGTTTAAGTGTGTATGCTTAGGGACCGATGACCTGAGCAGTTTGGTCCCATAGGTTCTTACCACAAATTTCCAAAAGAACTACTGTAACCATGCATATAATCTTTAAATGAACAAAGATCATCGAGGTAACTGATTAGTATAACCCATTGTACATGGGTCCTCGATCTCACTTTTTTTATCTCAATTTCTGCTTATTTAGGACGCTCTCCTTGTTAGACCGCTCGATTCTGAATTGCGCCAGCTTCGATGCGATTTTAATTTAGCTGGGCGTTCAGCTTTCATTCTTCCCTGCAGAATAAATGTTTCATCAGATACCGGAAATAATTAAAGGTATGGGAGACATATAAAAGTAATATGTTCACAGAGAAGGTTTTCGGTTTTTTCCGTTATAACTACTGATTTGTCGTTGTCATGACATAATGTAAGTATGTGTCAATTTCTCTGAAATTTTGTTGAATCACGAAATGGACTACCAACATACCAGGGTCTTGGCACAGACATTTAAGTACTGGGACAGCGTCGTTAGAGAGGCTATCGAAGTTCGTACCAGGGACGGACTCATCAACAGAGAATGCGGCTATAACCTCAGAAAGGCGTGGGAATCAGCAATGAGTCTAATTAAAAAGAGGCTCAGCAAAGAAAACGAACGAGCGACCAGGGCGGACGCGGCAGTTACACCGACGCCACCACAGACGCCGACACCAACATCACAGCGACCGCAGACGCGTGGCCGCGGGCGCGGACCGCGGAGAGAACGCCTCGCGGAGGAAGGGGATTTAGGACGGCCCCCCGCCCTCAGGAGCTCAGTTTGTCAGCGCACCTGACGATGGCGACATGTCTGATGGCCGAAATATTGTGCCCGTTGGACACTATAGACCGGCAGTACACTCGTGGACTGTTCGAGCAAGAAATACGCCGGGAGAAGCTGAAGAATCACATCATATACCTCTATGTGGAGGAGATGTATCGCAGCATGAAGAAATCTGACAAGCTGCGCCACCGAAGGAGCTGCTTGCAGAGTGCTCTTGCCTTCCTGAAGAGATGTCGTGCCGATCAGGTTGTGCCAAACTTTCCTAAGGCCACGCATTACATTGACTCTGCAGTAGCTAAGAAAATTAAGAAGCGTGCTAGGCTCACCTTGGTTCGTGAGAGGGTGCATTTTACCCGTCGCAGCTTTGAGTACAACTCAGCAACATTAGGGCACCTACATATTTGCTGGCCAAATACCTGGTAGAACTACTAAGCCCTTATGTAGGTAAATACCCTCATCACGTTCGGAATTCTACGGGTTTCGTAAAACGTCTCGAGAACTTCAAGCTGAAAGACTCAGATATCCTGGTGAGTTTGGACGTTGTCTCGTTATTCACCAGGGTGCCTCTTCGAGAGCCAGTTGAGCTCATTGCACAGAAATTTGACGAGAAGACGACCGACCTTTTCAGGCACATTCTGACCTCCACGTATTTTCTGTAAATTCTGTAAATTTAGCAACCACCGAGATAACGAATCCCGACGTAAGCGGAACTGATTCATAGGGTCTCTCCCGCCACCAGGCTAACGACGGTGAAAAGACCACGTTAGACCGACGCAGAACACAGTTTCTCTGTATCATTTAGTTACATTATTGTGAAATATGCATGTCCCACTGCTCAAATATCTCATGGGTTGGATCAAAAAACGCACCGATAATTCGAGGAGCCAGTATGAAGTGGAGACATCATGAAATCTGAGAAAGTTAACATGCAACGTTTCAAAGTGCCACTGTAAAAGTTTGTGTTCGTGACATCACCTGTGGAGGAGCTGCGTTTTTGTGATTTCTGAAATTTTCTCCGCGTATTTCTTCTTCCAGTAATTTTCGGGTTTGCTGCCGGGTGCCATCAACATTCTGCCAATGTATTTCGGCCCAGACACGTCCGGTCATCCTCAGGCGAGTAGACAAAGAACTGAAGAGACTTGATGCAGTCATTGTACACTCCTGGAAATTGAAATAAGAACACCGTGAATTCATTGTCCCAGGAAGGGGAAACTTTATTGACACATTCCTGGGGTCAGATACATCACATGATCACACTGACAGAACCACAGGCACATAGACACAGGCAACAGAGCATGCACAATGTCGGCACTAGTACAGTGTATATCCACCTTTCGCAGAAATGCAGGCTGCTATTCTCCCATGGAGACGATCGTAGAGATGCTGGATGTAGTCCTGTGGAACGGCTTGCCATGCCATTTCCACCTGGCGCCTCAGTTGGACCAGCGTTCGTGCTGGACGTGAAGACCGCGTGAGACGACGCTTCATCCAGTCCCAAACATGCTCAATGGGGGACAGATCCGGAGATCTTGCTGGCCAGGGTAGTTGACTTACACCTTCTAGAGCACGTTGGGTGGCACGGGATACATGCGGACGTGCATTGTCCTGTTGGAACAGCAAGTTCCCTTGCCTGTCTAGGAATGGTAGAACGATGGGTTCGATGACGGTTTGGATGTACCGTGCACTATTCAGTGTCCCCTCGACGATCACCAGTGGTGTACGGCCAGTGTAGGAGATGGCTCCCCACACCATGATGCCGGGTGTTGGCCCTGTGTGCCTCGGTCGTATGCAGTCCTGATTGTGGCGCTCACCTGCACGGCGCCAAACACGCATACGACCATCATTGGCACCAAGGCAGAAGCGACTCTCATCGCTGAAGACGACACGTCTCCATTCGTCCCTCCATTCACGCCTGTCGCGACACCACTGGAGGCGGGCTGCACGATGTTGGGGCGTGAGCGGAAGACGGCCTAACGGTGTGCGGGACCGTAGCCCAGCTTCATGGAGACGGTTGCGAATGGTCCTCGCCCATACCCCAGGAGCAACAGTGTCCCTAATTTGCTGGGAAGTGGCGGTGCGGTCCCCTATGTCACTGCGTAGGATCCTACGGTCTTGGCGTGCATCCGTGCGTCGCTGCTGTCCGGTCCCAGGTCGACGGGCACGTGCACCTTCCGCCGACCACTGGCGACAACATCGATGTACTGTGGAGACCTCACGCCCCACGTGTTGAGCAATTCGGCGGTACGTCCACCCGGCCTCCCGCATGCCCACTATACGCCCTCGCTCAAAGTCCGTCAACTGCACATACGGTTCACGTCCACGCTGTCGCGGCATGCTACCAGTGTTAAAGACTGCGATGGAGCTCCGTATGCCACGGCAAACTGGCTGACACTGACGGCGGCGGTGCACAAATGCTGCGCAGCTAGCGCCATTCGACGGCCAACACCGCGGTTCCTGGTGTGTCCGCTGTGCCGTGCGTGTGATCATTGCTTGTACAGCCCTCTCGCAGTGTCCGGAGCAAGTATGGTGGGTCTGACACACCAGTGTCAATGTGTTCTTTTTTCCATTTCCAGGAGTGTATTTACAGCGAATTCCGCGCATGCGAATCGTGCTGGCGGTTTACGGCACATACGTTAGGAGGTGGCGTGCGCGAGGCAGCCAGGTTGTGTGTGCTGCCCTCAGTGGTGACGAAAGAACAAACTTGTCGTTGGGTATCGACTAAACATGTCGATTGCGTTGTAACCGCATCATTTTAATAATAGGATTACAATTTTTATAAAGCTCAAAGCCGTTGTCACGGTTCATTAAATTATCAACAAGACTTATTTCCACGGAGTCTTTAATTACAGAGTCCCAGAAGCTGGAAACCGGTGCTAAAATTTTGGTATTATTGTATTTCATTAAATGTCCCATTGAAATACAATGTTCTGCCACTGTTGATTTTAAAGGTTGCCGCGGATGGTTGTGTGTCTTTCGTGTTCTACACAGCGTTCCTGGACCGTTCGAATCGTCTGACCTATCTATATGCAAAGCCACACTCACAGGGAATTTTATAAACACCCGCCTTCCTCAATTTTAATTCGTCTTTCACGGTTCCAACTAAGGCCCTGCTCTTTGCTAATGGACGGTAGGTGACGTAAAATACGGAAGGCCATGCACAATTATAATAACGAGAAGCAACGTTCTGAGGTGACTGATGATGACTGTAATTCAACTGCGTTCCTTCCACTTGCTGGGAACGTGTCTTCTCAAACAGGCAGATTGTTTAGGAAGAATAATATTAATGTCATCTTCCGTCTACCAGCAAAGAGCAGGGCCTTAGTTGGATCCGTTAAAGGCGAATTACAATTGAGGAAAGCGGATGTTTATAAAATTCCCTGAGGCTGTGGCTCTGCACATATATAGGTCAGACGACTCGACCGGTCCAGGAACGCTGTCTAGAACACGAAAGACACACACCCATCCGCGGCAACCTTTAAAATCAACAGTGGCAGAACATTGCATTTCCATGGTACATTCAATGGAATACAATAATACCAAAATTTTAGCACCCGTTTCCAGCTTCTGGGACACTGTAATTAAAGACTCCGTGGAAGTTGGTCTTGCTAATGATTTAATGAATCTTGACAACGGTTTTGAGCTTGATAAAAATTGGAATCCTATTATTAAAATGACGCGGTCACAACTGAATCGACATGCTCAGTCGATACTCAGCGATTAGTTTGTTCTTTCTTCACCTCTGAGGTCAGCACACACAACTTGACTGCGTAACTCATGTCACCTCCTAACGCATGCGCCGTAAAACGCCAGTACGATTCGCATGCATGGAATTCGCTGTAAATACAATGAATGCATCAGGTCTCTTCAGTACACCGTCTACTCACCTGAGGATGGCCGGACGTCTCTGGGCTGAAATACCGTGGCAGAATGTTGATGGGATCCGGTTCCAAAGCATAAAATTACAGCAAGCTCCGATCGTATTTAGTAAACCTGTAGAAGTGTAATTCATGTGTGAACAACCTCACTTTGGGTAGAGGAACATCACCGTGTAGCTACTCGTTTTGAACCAGATCCCTTTACAGATATTAGGTTTATTCGGCTCTCGTTTCTACAGACTACTTACCACGCACGTCCACCAAAAATACCCAGTCTGAAGTAACGGCCTGTATTACCATTGTGTTCCTGAAAGTATTAGTACCCACTACATGGATATTTAGTCTCTGTGCGCTTTCAGACGGTGGCCAGCAAACTACACGGCACCGAGGTGGATGTGCAGATTCTTCGTACCAAGGAAGAGTGCGACCACGTGCAATTCCTCATCACAGAGCAGTCCGGACCGGGCAAAGTGGCTGCCCCAGAAGTGCACGAGGATGACACGCTGTCACTTGGTGAGCACCTGCATTATGTATCTATAAGACAGGCACACTTTGGCCAGAGGATGGCTTGTTAAAGTGGTTCTACAGTGCACTTCCACAGTCACTTTGCTTAGTTTATGTGCAATCCGTATCCAAAGGAAGCAAGCTTAGCGTTTAACATACCTTCGACGACAAGGTCTCTAGAGGCTAGGAAAGGACGTTAGCCGTGTCCTTTCTAAGTCTCAAGCGATTTTTTGAGTCATGAAAATTCCAAATTACGACGGGCAGCCGGGGATTTAAACATCTGTCCTTCAGAATACATGCTGACACAGGTCATTAGATACTAGAGATTGCGTGGAAGCTGAGATAGAGCAAGAAAATTCAATAGTTCTCGAGCTGTCATGGTCGCTAAGATGAGAAGTTAATTTTCATGTAACTAATGTATAGACATATCGCCACAGGTGGCTTATTATTTGATTTATCTGGCTGGTTTCGCTCATCAGATGCGTGCTTTCGCAGGTATTCATCGCCCACGTGATAACACGTTAAAACATTTAAGTGGCATGGCTGTACATGTGCCATAGCGGCCTTTAGGATCACCAGAGGAACAGGTCTCTCATCCACATGTACGATGTTCTAATCGGTTCTTTCACACTAACAGAAATCCAGATTTTTCTTCCTCACTAGCAAAGAAAACATTTCCGAAATATCTTTTGACCTGGTCAGACGTTGGATTCACAGATTTCTGTGCTGTTACAAAGACATTTGGGGCATCGAAAAGAGATTTTTGAATTCTAAGCCGAAACTCATGAAACATGTGAAGAAGCAGGTGGGCAGCGTGTAATAACAGCTTTTGTATCGTACCTGAGGACAAGAAACTTGGTCATCTATTGATCCCAAAAGACTCGACGGCACAAGTACAGTTGTGGGATGTTTTAAGCATTTCTTTGCTGATTATGATTATTATAATAATATTGCATCACAATAACAAGTTATCTACTGATTTCAATCAACAAGTTAAACATATATGAAACAGTGAACTAAAATAACAAAAAACATAAATGTAAAACGTTAAATAATAATATAAAAGCTAAACCAAGGCATGTAAAATAAATAATTATAATAATGATGAATGTTTCGATATTTTAATTAGAGATGTTGGAAATACTCTGACAGGATATTGTGTACAGCTTATTTTCCACAAATAGTATTTCATAGACCAGATTTATTACACATACATGTACGTGACTAAAAAGCTTCTTTAACCCTCGCACTGCCACAGACTTGCTATCTGCATTCTGTGTAGAGTGTTCTTGTTGTTACAGCTGTACTGCTCGCTATATGCTGGTGCCTGTGCTGAGAGACGGCGTTATCATCCTATTTTTTGGAAAACTATTAGGTGAAAAAATTTGGTTTTTGCACTTCTGATAGTCTGATATCTTCATTTGATAAAGGACTGAATTCCTTTTCGTTTTATGTCATAGTTACTGCGCTTCAGCAAATTAAGCATAAGACTGCTTGGAATTGTGAAGGTTTTACAGAGATAAAAACTCAATGAATAAACTTTGAATATGGTAGATTTTTGCTCATACACTGCAGTAAATGTAATGTAGATAAAATTTCGAAATTTTATTTAAAACTGAGTGCAGAAGGATACCTCACTTCGTTCTCATATTACTGGGTTTTATTTCCGAAGGACATGATGCTGCCATTCACGTCCTTGCGCATTGCGATTCTTGTGGTCATAACAATCTTCATTTCTCACAAACGATTCAAGGTATAGAAACGAGATTTTTTTAAAAATGATAGCACGCAGTGGGGCACATATGTTATATGACCGACACTCGGAACTCTTATTATTCACCGAGATATGGATGTAACTCCTTTGCAGCAGGGAGGGATCGGCGGCTCAGGACGCATTCAGATATCTATAGTACTGTACGAAAGCCGAGGTGGTCCACCTATACATGTCTACAACAAATGAGAAATGGAGTAGAAACACGTGTATACACGCTCACAGCAGCTAAACGTTTCATCTATGTTTTAACTTTATTTATCAAAATTAATTAATGGAGGTGGGATATTTTGCAAAATTTCAAATTGTTATAATGGTAGATTATACAGCTTTCAAAATTGTTGATTACTTATCAGCTTTCACATGAAAAAAAATTTATAAATCATCACTTCAACGATATTCCGTCCAAACCCAAAATAGTAAATTACCTTTTGAGTTGTGTTGTACCCATAAAAGTGAAGTTGGGTACAAGCAAGTCATACGTATAGCATTACTTTGCCCCTTCTGTACACTTACAAAGTTTCATCAAAATCGTTTATTTACTCTTGGGTGTGTTGCCGTGTGAGTGATGTAAGTAAGACTGTGCTGAGATTACAAATTACTTGTAGAGGCTAATGGTAGTCATCCAGTGTACTGAACATTATTGCTCCCACCCTGTAAGTGATCATCATAGGTAATACAAATGTAATGAACAAGTGTTTGGGGTAATGTTAATCACCATGATTGTGATAATGACACTCGCCATCTACTGTTCAATATGGTGTTTCATCAAAATATCACATACTTTCCACTGTCTAATAGCATTATTTACCATTTCAGCAGAAGCTGGCAAATGTTTTATACTGTAAGATAACATTAATACCCTAGCACAAAGTCACAATAATGTTTGGGTGACTTTGTTATCAGTTTTAGAGATGAGCTTTGGCTAACATAAATGTAGGAATAACATTATTTACTTTGGTAATTCTCGTTGACAAGTCCAGTCCAAGCTGTGTAGTTACACCGGCAGTATGCTCATGTGTATTTTATGATGTTATAGAAGTAATTTTTATGTGTTTTGATGAATTTAGTGTGGTACTGTTGTATGGTTGAAAGATCGAACTATGCTCATTTACTAACTTACATTTTCTTTCAGTGCTACCAATAAGTGAGCTGCACCTATTTTAATATGTAATACAGACAATTTAGATGTGGAAATATTTAATTTGAAAGTCCATTTTACTTACATTGTGGTATAACAACCTTTGGTCATCAACAAGTGTTGCTTCACCTAAAAGTTTCATGAGTAGTGCCAATATGCATACCATGTGTGGTGTTTTTAGACTTCCAGAGTAATTAAGTTTCGAAAATAGCGCCATGTAACACACCTTACATTGAATTCCTGAAACAATTCCATTTGAATCGATATGTCACACAACATACTTACGTAAAAATGTATGAATTATTGATGGACAAAATAAATGAACAAGCCAGCATTTCATGAAGATAAATCACTAACACTCACACTAGTAATTGCAACGCTAGTAATTTCCCAGACCCGAGCTGCGAGACATAGTTCTGACGGAAGGAGAATTTTACGACGGCAAGACCTGTCCCAATATTAGGTTGAAACCCACACAGAGGGACATCTGCCTCCCTACAGGAACACAGCAGGAGATGGAAGTAAATGTGCGTAGAAAGTGTTGAAACCCACATGAAAAAAAAGCTCTTTATCTTAGTATTACGTAGCAAAAGATAAACTCTGCCCTATGAAAGAAACGACGCCTGTGAAAATCTAAGACTTTCATTTTTTGCTAACATGTAATTATGCTTGAACCCGTACACTAATTTCTGTTAGCGATAACGTTTCCATTTTAGCCTTCAGAAATGCCTTCACAAAAGAAGACGAAGTAATTATTCCAGAAAACGAATCGAGAACAGCTGCCAACATGAGATACGTAGAAGTAAATATCCTCGGAGTGGTGAAGCAACTTAAATCACTTAATAAAAGAAAGTCTTCAGGTCCAGATTGTATAGCAATTAGGTTCCTTTCGGAGTATGCTGATGCTTTAGCTCCATACTCAACAATCGATTACAACCGTTCGCTCGACGAAAGATTCGTACCCAAAGACTGGAAAGTTGCACAGGTCATACCAATATTCAAGAAAGGTAGTAGGAGTAACACAAAATTATAGGTCCTTATCGTTAACGTCGATATGCAGCAGGATTTGGGAACATATATTGTGTTCAAACATTATGAATTACCTCGACGAAAACTGACACACAGTCGACATGGGTTTAGAAAACATCGTTGTTGTGAAACACAACGAGCTCTTTATTCACATGAAGTGATGAGTGCTACTGACAAGGGATTTCAGATCGATTCAGTATTTCTGGATTTCCAGAAAGCTTTTGACACTGGTCTCATTTATGTGACTGGATTTGTGATTTCCTGTCAGAGAGGTCACAGTTCGTAGTAATTGATGGAAAGTCATCGAGTAAAACAGAAGTGATTTCTGGCGTTCCTCAAGGTAGTGTTATAAGCCCTTTGCTGTTCTTTATCTATATAAACGATTTTGGAGACAATTTGAGCAGCCGTCTTCGATTGTTTTCAGATGACGCTGTCGTTTATCGACTAATGTAGTCATCAGAAGATCAAAACAAAACGATTTAGAAAAGATATCAGAATGGTGCGAAAATTGTCAGTTGGCCCTAAATAACGAAACGTGTGAGGTCATCCCCATGAGTGCTACAGTAATTCGTTAAACTTCAGTTACATGATAAGCCAGTCTAATCTAAAAGCCGAAATTCAACTAAATACGTAGGTATTACAATTATGAACAACTTAAATTTGAAGGAACACACAGCATATATTATGGGGAAGGTTAAGCAAAGATTGCATTTTATTGACAGAACACTCAGAAAATGTAACATGTCTACTAAGGAGACTGGCTACACTACGCTTGTCTGTCCTCTTTTAGAATACCGCTGTGCGGTGTGGGATCCGTATCAGTTAGGACTGATGGATTACATCGAACAAGTTCAAAGAAGGGCAGCACGTTTTGTATTATCGCGAAATGTGGGTGAGAGTGTCACAGAAATGATACAGGATCTGGGCTGGACATCATTAAAACAAGGCGTTTTTCGTTGCGGCGGAATCTTCTCACGAAATTCCAGTCACCAACTTTCTCCTCTAAATGCGAAAATATTTTGTTGACGCCGACCTACACAGGGAGAAACGATCACTACGATGAAATAAGGGAAATCAGAGCTCATACGGAAAGATATAGATGATCGTTCCTTCTGCAAGCTATACGAGATTGGGATAATAGAGAATTGTGAAGGTGGTTCGATGAATCCTCTGCCAGGCACTTAAATGTGATTTGCAGAGTATCCATTTAGAGGTAGATGTACATGTAGAGTGTATTGGAAATGACACAAAGACCATTGTCCATATTGCTACACTCTTCGGAACTCTGCATGTGTGAGATGGTATCCTCCTATCTTGCAGGCCTTAGGTGCAGCACCAAATTCGTAAGCATCCTTGCGCAATTGTGATAGGAAGATAGATCAGAACTACTCATACACATGTTAGATAACATTGCTTTTTATTTGCATGTGAACTCGAATTTTCTACAAAATGAATTTTAAAGGAATGTTGCCATATTTGCAACTTGAACCGTTGTTCCAAGGCTCTCTGACACATTTACAGACTGTGTTTCCTATAATAGACTAGGAAATAATACCAAAATCTAATCAAAATTAAAAACATACACACAACATAGCCAAAGGCCAAACGAAACGGTCAAACATCATTTTAGGAAGGAAGCATTTTGACGAGATTTTTGTTTCAGTCCAACAGTTCAACTGCATACTTCCATAATACACAAGTAGAACTACATAATGCAGATTGCTTACATTCTACATAACATGTTCAAAGACAGTGGTGGTACAAGACAGAGATGAAACATGCTCAGAGATAATGGTGAAACAAGACAGAGATGAGAAGTCTGTATCACAGAAATACAATCTTTTACACCAAAATAAAGATGTTTATCATAATAAGCAATACTTTCATCTATAAACACACTCACACACACACAAATACATGTTAACAGGTTGCTTATTACAATATGCAGTTATAATTACAGATTTATAGTCATGAGTGAATATTCAAATTTTGGCACCAAGATAAAATTGTATTGTTTTTAAAATATGTGAGATTTTACATGGCGCTATGATACAAAGATTATGAAAACACTGTTATACAGTTCTTATCCAGACACTTACACATATTGTATAGACTAAAGAGGGATGAATCGATGTTAATCAGACGAAGTACAATGTTAATGGTTGTGGGTTTTTGCAGATTTTTTTTCTGCCCGACACTGATCATTACCTAATTTCGACGACATTTTCACACGATATCTACGAATATTCTAGCGTGACGTTGGCGATTAACGTCTTTGCACGAATATGAAGAAGTTGTATTGGATGTTTGTCGGCACTGTCGTTCTTCATCGAATCTTGCAACAGGATGTTCCCGAGTTGGTGTGTCCTCATAAGAATGTCAACCTTTTAGTGCAGAGCCTCGGGGATTATTGACTTTAAAAATGTGTATTTTTCTTCTCAAGACATTGCTGAAGGTATTTATACTGTTGCAGAACTTCACTGGAAATTGAAATAAGAACACCGTGAATTCATTGTCCCAGGAAGGGGAAACTTTATTGACACATTCCTGGGGTCAGATACATCACATGATCACACTGACAGAACCACAGGCACATAGACACAGGCAACAGAGCACGCACAATGTCGGCACTAGTACAGTGTATATCCACCTTTCGCAGCAATGCAGGCTGCTATTCTCCCATGGAGACGATCGTAGAGATGCTGGAAGTAGTCCTGTGGAACGGCTTGCCATGCCATTTCCACCTGGCGCCTCAGTTGGACCAGCGTTCGTGCTGGACGTGCAGACCGCGTGAGACGACGCTTCATCCAGTCCCAAACATGCTCAATGGGGGACAGATCCGGAGATCATGCTGGCCAGGGTAGTTGACTTACACCTTCTAGAGCACGTTGGGTGGCACGGGATACATGCGGACGTGCATTGTCCTGTTGGAACAGCAAGTTCCCTTGCCGGTCTAGGAATGGTAGAACGATGGGTTCGATGACGGTTTGGATGTACCGTGCACTATTCAGTGTCCCCTCGACGATCACCAGTGGTGTACGGCCAGTGTAGGAGATCGCTCCCCACACCATGATGCCGGGTGTTGGCCCTGTGTGCCTCGGTCGTATGCAGTCCTGATTGTGGCGCTCACCTGCACGGCGCCAAACACGCATACGACCATCATTGGCACCAAGGCAGAAGCGACTCTCATCGCTGAAGACGACACGTCTCCATTCGTCCCTCCATTCACGCCTGTCGCGACACCACTGGAGGCGGGCTGCACGATGTTGGGGCGTGAGCGGAAGACGGCCTATCGGTGTGCGGGACCGTAGCCCAGCTTCATGGAGACGGTTGCGAATGGTCCTCGCCGATACCCCAGGAGCAACAGTGTCCCTAATTTGCTGGGAAGTGGCGGTGCGGTCTCCTACGGCACTGCGTAGGATCCTACGGTCTTGGCGTGCATCCGTGCGTCGCTGCGATCCGGTCCCAGGTCGACGGGCACGTGCACCTTCCGCCGACCACTGGCGACAACATCGGTGTACTGTGGAGACCCCACGCCCCACGTGTTGAGCAATTCGGCGGTACGTCCACCCGGCCTCCCGCATGCCCACTATACGCCCTCGCTCAAAGTCCGTCAACTGCACATACGGTTCACGTCCACGCTGTCGCGGCATGCTACCAGTGTTAAAGACTGCGATGGAGCTCCGTATGCCACGACAAACTGGCTGACACTGACGGCGGCGGTGCACAAATGCTGCGCAGCTAGCGCCATTCGACGGCCAACACCGCGGTTCCTGGTGTGTCCGCTGTGCCGTGCGTGTGATCATTGCTTGTACAGCCCTCTCGCAGTGTCCGGAGCAAGTATGGTGGGTCTGACACACCAGTGTCAATGTGTTCTTTTTTCCATTTCCAGGAGTGTAGATTACAATAGGATGGGTATTTTGAAAGATGTACCTTGAATTTTTTTCTCCCATATTCTCTCTTCAACATCGATCTTGGGACTCTTCATCTTCTGTCCTTTCGAGCATCTTCCTTTCATCAGACTTGACCCTTGTCTCTTTTCTGGGCAGGATATAGGAAATTATTGAGTAATAGTTGTTTTGAAGTTTTATATTCGATCTTCTGCTGCTCATCCACCCTCCTTGTATATTCTTTATGACAGAAAGTTTGCTATCGCAGTTGGGTACAAGGGCTGCCTTGGTTACAAACCGCCATCCTTCTCGTGCCCTTATCGGCGCCTCCACATTGTAGAAAATCGGTAATCTCGTCCAGTCACGTCCCATATCCGTTTTCAGCTGTCGTCCGCCGCATCATCGTGGGCAGTTGACGAATGTTTCTTACAGGAGGCTGGAGTACAAAAATATTTTCTTATGATCTGCCATATGCTTAATGCCTAAGTTACGCCTCTTAACAAATTCTTTACGTGGTTCGGCGTCCTATCTCTGCGTTATAGTTCTAGTTTCTCCGTCAGGTTCCAGTTTGCTCCTGATATCTTAAGCTAATAATACTCCTTGTTTTCATTATGTTTGGCGTCGTTGTGTGGCATGTTAGTATGTCATGTTAGTAGATTATGATTTATCCATTTCACCTTTGCAAACTCTACGTACCATGTTAGTTGCTATATATAAAAATTTAGCGTACTTCCTGTTTCTCCTCCTCTTCTTTTCTTCAGACTCCTGGTCACATCCTGCCTGTAACATAATTAACGGCTTCTTTGACATTATTTGCTGATGCCTGTAAGTTATTATTCATCATACCCTTCTTTTCTTCAGACTCCTGGTCACATCCTGCCTGTAACATAATTAACGGCTTCTTTGACATTATTTGCTGACGCCTGTAAGTTATTATTCATCATACCCTTTAAATATGGCTTACCTAATGAAGTCCTAAACTTTTACCTATCTCATTCTATGGTCAGCCTGCTATGTCTATAGCACTTTGTTTGAGTGGTGGAACATCGTTCCTTAGCTCTGGAAGGCTCTTGATCTTCCACATATGTTTGACACCGTACAGCTCTGGCTTAAAGAGAAGTTTAGTGCTCTCTGAAGTGACGCTGCCTCTTCCCATGTTTACCACAGCTTGTCTTGATTCGGAAAATCTGCACCTATCACCATGTCCACCGTTAATTTCGGTATGATAACGAAAATGACTTCGAGCTTTTGACCTTTGCACGAAAGAGTTAATATCGTTTGTTTAATGACATCGGCAGCATGATTTTTGATGGGACCCTTCAGTTAAGCTTCTTCGTTTTCAAGATTGGTAATTCTTCATTAGCATTGCATTTGTTAAATAGTTCTCCAAAATCAGGTTAGCTCGCTTCCGCTGCCTATGACCACATTAGTTGCGATTTTTGCTACCATGGCCTTCACAACAGATTGAATCTCGACCAGTTTGCTCCGGTCTTCCTCCTCTCCCTGCATTAAAGCATCCTCTATTGAACCATACGTTGGCGGATATGCCTCGACCACTATCTCTCTCTCTCTCTCTCTCTCTCTCTCTCTCTCTCTCTTCTGCAACTTCTTCTCCACATTTAACTTCATCTTCTCTGAGCTCAACTAGATCTTCCTCTTCTTTCTTCGCGGAAACTCCCAAATAATCGCATCCAAATGCCCTTATTATATCTCTGTAACTTCCATCAATGCACTGATTGGGACCTGTGTCCTATTGTATGTTATTTTCAACTTCCGTCGACTGCACATTAACCTCCTTGATTTCGTTTTCCCTGGTCTCAGCCTCAAATAACTCTGCAATTCTAATAGCTTCGTCCCTATCCTCTTCTCCCATTGTTCCTACCTCTGGTAGTTCATTTTCTTCCTCTATATCCTCCCAGTTAATTTCTCCCCAGAATGATGTTGTTTCCTGCCTTCGTTTGCTCTCTGCAATTTTATTTCATCATTTATTATCTGTCGTGACAATATGTTTATTTCTCTCGACGGTACGTTATCCTCTTGTAATCGGCTCTCATTAGTTTCAGTATTAAATAACTGTACAATGCTAACTACTTTGCCTTTTAACGCGACTTCCTTTATACCTGCTTCCTTTTGTTCCGGTAGTCCGTCTTTTGCAAAATCGTCCCAACTAATTCCTGTCCAACCTGATGTTTGCGGTATCTCGACTTCTTTCTGTCCCTGCGATTTTCTTGCTTCATCTCTCAACTCTCGTGATAAGGTGTATATTTCTCTCGTTACATTGCTGCTGCTTGCTTGGGTAGATGCGCTGTTCTCATTCAGTTGGGCGCCCTATCTTCAATTGGAACGTTTATCGGGGTTTGGTGGCCTTATCTCCACGTCTTCATTCGGTCCTTCCTATCTTTGTTCGACTCGAGACGATACAGGTCTCGTCACTGGAAATTTGTCGGTCTGTTTGTCCTCCAGTTGCGATTGCCCTGTAGCAATTATTGCCATTTCTGGGTGGACAACCATTTTCATTTCTTGTTCTGTATCCGTACCTATTTCTCTGTTGCAATCGATTGTCATTTCTTGGCGCAAAGTTATCACGCGGCTCGTAGTAGCAGACATTTACTTCGTGCGGTCTCTAGCGCATTTCATAGTCTTTCATTCACGTTTCCACGCGGGTTTCAATTTTTCGAGCCTCATCTTCCGAGAATATGAATTCTAATTCTCCCAGAATTCATTTGAAGGCTTCCACGTCACTGCCTCCGTGCCCTACCAATGACTGTTGGTATTTTAGTTGCAGCCTCATGGTATACAATTTAATCAATTCTCCATCGCTATATGGCACATCCAAACATTGGTTTTTCTTTCCTATTGCATCAAAAAATTTACAATGCTCTTATCTCTGAAATTCTCAATGTATGGATTTTGTAGTAGTTCATACATCACCCTATTTTGAGCTTCACTCCACCATAGCGTGAGAGAAACTTGTCTCTGAAATCTTCATATGATCGACAAGTAGCTGCTACGTTTTGCATCGTTTCTGCTACTGTTCCAGACATATGGGTGCATATAAAGTCTAGTTTGTGTGCTAGTGACCAAAGTTCTGGTAGTCCTACTCTCAACTGATGAATGTAGGTTCATGGATACAGTGAGTTACCTTTAACGGAGAAACTGAAACTTCCTTACAGTGAGGAAATGATCGTTGTTGTACCTCGTCATGGCAACGTACGAAATTCGAGAGTCCTCGCCACTATTGTTCCCTATCATTTCACATGTCAGTCTTTCAGGTTATCGTAAATCCATTGGATATTGCCAACTGTAACTTTAGCCTAGTCTTGCGTGATATTGTTGTAAAGGAAAGCAATTATTTTATTCCATCGGCTCTGCGAGAGTGTCGGTACGCTTTACGCTATAGCCTTCGCGCCCATCCATTTCCCTGTCACGTATTCGCTCGGTGTCTTGCCTGGCTAATCTTGCCTCTTCATCATGTGGTCCGAATTGTTCCGAAAAGTATTCTTGTGGTACTCGATGTCCTCGTGGTGCCATCTGCTCTTCCTAAGTTTCGAAACGTGCCTGTGGCATCGCAGGTGGTCGGCTATTGCATACCTTCTTCTCCGCCTGTGACTGGAATTGTATTTGCGTGAAATATTTTTTCATTCCTTGTGAAACTTCTAGCCTTTCTGATCGCGTTATTGATTCAGAAGTTGTTACGGCTTCAGAGCATGTATGATCTTGATCACGTTGCTCTTGAATAGTTCGCAACAGTTCTTCTGTGTTCCTCGTTTTGATTCTTCGTTTTCGCTTCTATTCTAACGATGCGAGTATCGCGTTCTACAGAACCGCTTTCGTGATACGTTTTTGCAGCACACTGTCTTCAACTATTTGTCGAGCTGTGTCTGCTGCTCGGCGTGTAACTGCATTAACTTGTTTGGTTCAAAAATGTGCAAATGGCTCCAAGCACTATGGGACTTAACATCTGAGGTCATCAGTCCCCTAGACTTAGAACTACTTAAACCTAACTAACCTAACGACATCACACACATCCATGCCCGAGGCAGGATTCGAACCTGCGACCGTAGCAGCAGCGCGGCAAAATTTCAAAGAGAGTGTGTGTGTGTGTGTGTGTGTGTGTGTGTGTGTGTGTGTGTGTGTGTGTGTGTGTGCATGTTTGTTGTTGATGGTTGTTTTGCGGTAGCTGTGGAAATGGTACAGGTACAATTTACGTAATTTTTTGGATAACTGGTTTTGAATGTGACACAAAATTTCCAGCTCATTCAGACTTTTTTGAGCACAGCCTAGATAGCTCATCTAGACCTAAAATACGATTCGCTGTTTCATTTTAATGCACACTAACATACTATGTTGTGGTTAGTTGTATTATTTTAACATGGTACTAATCTGTCTTGGGCCATTGATCGGAGGAAAAGGAGGATAGGGGCAAGGGGAGGGGGGAGATTGGAGAGTGTGTGGCTTGACACATGATAATGATGAATTTATTGATAAGACGATGGAGCTTGCCGTAATCTTGGATCGTGATGTCATTTCCCCTTCATGTAGGCAAACTGCACTAGTATTTACTATTGAACTCAGTTGTATTGCAAGGTCCAATACTGCATTTTAGTGCAGAGTTATCTGTGTAGTATAGTGTGGAACAAATACTCATCTATAAACTACAAAAGCCACTCTACTGGCACCTGCATGTACTATTTGCCAAAACATCATGCAGTCTTTGACACTTTGGAAATGTCCAACTAGTGATAATATATGAAATCCGGCAATGTGAAGTCAACTACTGTGATTACTATTATAAACAACATGTATAATATTAATAAAAATTGGCATTATTATTATTAATAATATCATTATATACAGCAATAATAATAATAATAATAATAAAAGACTTACGATTATATTTCAATTTGGCACATTTGAAAATGTGTTTGGTATCATTAGCAAAGGAAGAGGGGAAGACGGAAGTGACAAAGATAACGGCTAATAAGAAGGTAAGGAACTTGACACAGGAGTCTGTGGACGAAGGGGAGGAAAAAGTGAAAAGTGTGTTGATGACAGTGGGCACCAGACAGTTATGTGAAAGAGGTAGCTGATGTTGTGTGGGGATCATTAGCTGCCATTTGATGCTTGAAAGGAATTTAATTCCTCCGAGGAAAACTGTTCTGAAGTCGAGTTCTTGACACAGGAAATTGATTTGCAGTAGATGGATGCGTTATGTAGTGCTACAGAGAGGACTCTACTTTGCTGAGAGCAGGTTCTTCTGCTCTTCTGTTCTGAAAATAATGTATCGTTTAATGTATACTGTTTTGTCAATGTTGTTTCTAATACTGTCTTAGTATCGTAGGCTGCCTGCAGTCACAAACGTAATTTTTTATTTCAGTGCAAATACATTTTGGACCCTTTGCGCTCATCTTCAGGTACCTGATCAGTTTACATCAGTTTCGAATTAAGGTTACTGCTGGTCCTATTAAGAGTTCATAGGTATATTACAAAGTGGCACATTGTGAATGTAGATTTTACAAAACTAAGATACCTCAAAAGAACTATCTACTCTCCACACAAATGATTACATTGTTTCTAAACACAGTATGATTAGACATATTTATATACATTTACACAATTTTCGTCAACAGCAGATTTATAACTACAATTCAAGCAAGTCAAAGAATATCCAAATCCAAAAATGCTAAGCCTACTTAGGTGTTACTTCTAAGACGAAAAAGAGGTTATTTTATTATTTATACAGTGATATCACATGCAAAAAGAGCTATTTGTGTAGACATAAGAGATTATATATTAAATATTTGTTTCTTTAAGAAAAAATTACCATTTAAAATTACTGAAAGAACTGTGGCTGTTAAATTTTATTTATTCATTTCATACGTTTTCGAAACTTCATCTTCATATAATATTATTTGTAATTGATTTAACAGATCAGATTTTCTACAAGTACCATTATTTTCTGTGAGGAGTGCTGTCAGGCTGTTATGGATGTCACTAGATCCTTGTCAGTTATGGTACTTATAGATAGCTATTGAGGATTTTTCGAAGTGGTTGAGTCTGAAAGTATTAGTATGTTATTTGCAATGTATATGAAAATTTATTTCTGTTTTGGGTATGGAGAATGTAGAGCACCTGCCACAGTGTAATTTATATATTCCATTTTGTTCTGTCACATCAGTAATAGAAGCACTGAAGGAAAAACGGCTGCCAGAACCAAATCTTCACAATGTTACCCTATTTAGGTACAGCATTACCAAAAACTGTTAATTAATTTAGAAATACCAACATAAAAATATGTTTCTCCACAAACAACAAACTCGGACGACACTAGCCTCACATAGTAAACACAAACATCCCAGTAACAGAACACAATGGAATGTATGAATTACAGTGTGGCAGTTGCCCTACATTCGCCATAGGCAAAGCATAAATAAATTTCAGGGCACAATACAAACAACTTACTAATACCTTCCGACTCAACCACTTGGATAAACACTCAAAAGCTAACCGTATGTACCATATCAGACACAGACTTAAATGACATCCACAGCAGCCCAACAAGACTCCACACAGAAAATAGTGGTACTTTAGAAAACTTGATGTGTTAGAGCGATTAGAAATAATTTACATGGCGAGAAAGTTTCAGGAAACATGTCAAATAAACAAAGTTTTATAGTCACAGTTTTTTCACTAATTTTAAAAGTTATTTCTCCTACACAAACAAATATTTACTAGGTCGCATCTGATACCTACACAAATAATTCCTTTACAAATGACAGCATCGTGTAAATAATAATGTAACACCTATTAATCACGTATATGTAACATGTTTACATTTGGATATTCTTTTACTTGCCTGAATTGTGCTTACAAATGTGTTGTAGGATGAAAACTGAATATATGTAAATAAATATGTATATTCATACGGTGCTTTAAAGTCATATAACTACTGTCGAAACCGTAATGAACTATTTGATAGTCTCTTAGTTTTGTAAAAATTGCGGTACAATGTACCCTTATCAGGACGAGTAGTAACGAAAGTATGAAGATTGATGTAGACAAATTGTTCAAATGGCTCTGAGCACTATGGGACTTAACATCTATGGTCATCAGTCCCCTAGAACTTAGAACTACTTAAACCTAACTAACCTAAGGAAAGCACACAACACCCAGTCATCACGAGGCCGAGAAAATCCCTGACCCCGCCGGGATGATGTAGACATCTCAAGAATCTGAAGAAGTCCCTAGGGTTAAAAATGCGTCGCGTTTTAAAATAAAAATCACGATTTGTGTGTGTAGGATTTTCGATTTTTCGGAAATTGTGTAAAAGCTGATATAAATGTGAAAAAAATGAGAGGAAGTACAATGGTGCGTTACAGAAAATACAGGGTACGATAGTCTCTGTACTTATCAGCAGGTAGCCATGATAATTGTTTGGTGGCAGCAGGGTTAATAATAAATGAAAAGCACCAGTTTGCTTTTGTTCTACAATATTATTTTTATTGCTAACCGGTTTTCGGTTTACAAGGCCATCTTCAGGCATTTGCGAGGGTTAAGGTCCAAATTGCGTATGTCGCAAATGTATCACACATAATTCACCACCAGTTCCAGCCACCTTGAGTTCCCATACGAAAGTCATTGGGGAATAGGATCACGATAATTGCCCAAGGGGGGTTATTAATGATTCTAACCATTTGTTTTTATACTAGAGATGAAATGCTGTAGTGAATGAAATGACGCTGACAGCTGTCTATAATCTGAAATTTTATGTTCAGTCCAGTCTATGTTAAGGTCCAGAATAACCTCTAAATTCTTGCAGAAGAAAAAAAAAGTTCTTTCTGCATCGTTTAGTGTTAGAGGTGGAAGAAGTTCTGTGAACTGAGGATTAGTAAGTCTCTGTCAAACTCAACAGTTTCAAAGCTTTGCTGAGATTCTAACGGCACTTAATAACTGCCTCCTGTTTGCCGACAGCTTGCAGCTTGTTTCATTACATCCGTTACTTTTAAAGGAGCGTTCGTCGCACAGCGATTTTTGCGGAAACTTGACTGGTTATCATGCAAGAGATTATTTGAGGTTAAGTAAATGGTAATCTGATCGTGACCTATGCAGTCAAAAACCTTCGGTAATGCTACCAGAAAGCAAGTGGGCCTGTACTCTTTCTTTGGAAAATTTTCTCTTCCTTTTGTTAAGGACTTAGGACCATCGCTTCCAGAGTGTTCGGAAGATCATGGAAGTCAGAGAATAGATAAAAATGTCCGTTATTTTGGCCGTCGGGGGTCCTGATCCACCAGGTAAGTGACAACGCCATAAAGCCGTGCATAGCTCCAAGCAGTACTGCAGCACCATAGACCTCCAGCCCGGTGAGTGCAGTACAGAATCTGAGGGTAAAATTTGTCCGCAGATCCCAAGGTGTCTCCGGCTACGTTCAGCCGCGTGTTCCCCTTCCACCTGATGTTTGACCGCGAACTCCGCATCGTGCAGACCGGCGCCACCATCGCCCGCGTCATGCCCAGGACTCGAAGAACGGACTGCAAAGTCACGGACATCCTCGATACGGTAAGCGACGTTGTTCCCATGGACGTGGTTTGCACAAATCTACTCTGTGCCCTATAGGAAGACCTGCTTAGTAAAGCTGCTCGTACTTCATTGTAGGTATATCGGAATGTGCGAAGCTTGGTAATGCTAATAATGCTAACCGCCTTGAATCGATCCATATGAGGGCTTATTTTGTTTCTTTCCTGGTAAAGAGGAAGTGAAATTGTTAGCGCTCTATAAACAATACAATTGAGAAATGAAGACAAAATGATAAAAGTCGTATATTTGTGTTACTTAAGGGTCAGAAAAACGTAATTTGATTAAAAATGCAAATGATTATAAAATATATCGTGTAGCAGTACGTACTTGTCACAGCAGGAATTTAGGGATACAGATGAAGTAAATGTTAGTTTGTGAACTATTAGTGATATAGTTTTACGACATATTGGAATTGAAATACACAAGAGTGTGATACTTTTAACCTGCATAGTTCGTATTTTTGGAGGAAGACCACGGCGGAATTCCTTTATTTCTCTATGTACAAAAAAAAATTATACTTCTTTTGGATAAATGATTGACTTTCGCTTCATTTCGCCTTTAAGCATCTGCATCTCTTCTCAGACAGAAATAACCAATGTCCATCTTTCTCCTGGCGAACAACTTGCGTCTGAAAGTTACACAAAAAGCTACATGTTAGTGCCTTTTGGAAACTACTAATGCAGAAACTCTCTTAAATAACACTGTAGTATAAACTCGCAGAAATAATCCCAGACATTACCATATTCAGAACTGCTTGATGTAGGATCTCAAGAGGAGCCTTTCAATTATCGCCACTCTCTCCATCTGCTCCTTCTGCAACATGAGCCAACGCCTAAAATGCTGCAAGATTCACTATTTATGAGACAAGATTTTCCTCGCGAATGCCGAAGTTGACAAATTTGTAACTTTTAAAAGAATACGCACACAGATTTTTGGAATAATTCCTCTAATAACTTTTCGTCCAGACATATCTCGATATTACCTATATCATATTAAATGTTTTTGAAGTCGGTAATTGAGGGTTCTTAAGATCAGCTAAAGCAAATGTGTCCGCACCATACAAAACTCCCAAGTTGCAACCGCTCAGATGATTCAACAGATTGTCACAGTGCAGCGCCACTTCGTGTTTTTGTGATCTGAGCCATTACGAATTCGTGACATGCGGAAACTGGGCCAAAATGTTTCCAACTACTCAGGAAAACAGTGCACTGGTGGATGTCTGTTCAAATTCTGACTTTTTTCGGAAAAAAGTTATGGCTCTGAGCATTATGGGACTTAACTTCTGAGGTCATCAGTCCCCAGGTACAAAGTTAAATTACGTATGTGTCGCTGTGGCAGAAAATATGTAGCTGTCACAGCACGATACAACGTAATTAAATGTGGCTAACTGACTAAGTGGATGCTCTGTGTTAAGGAAATTATTTATAAACAGAAGACAACATATTATTTTCCATGATAATGGCAGACCCTCATAGAATGACACATGCCTTCAGCAGAGTTCATTCCTAATTATAGCTCGGTATATGTTTTGTCGTGTTATAACGTAAAAAGAAATACTTTGCATAAGTCATGTCAGCCCTTCCGAATTTTATTGCTGGCGTACTAGTTGCTGTAGACTATTTTCTGTCAAAGGTTTGAGCAGTTTGTTTATACAAACATTTTTTGTTACATGCAGGACATTTTTCGCTTACCATTCAAATTAACATCAGTGCACTTGCATATTACCCTCGTAAATAGAATTCTATAACAAACAAAACAGTTGACCTTTCTCCTCTCTTTGCCGTGGCCCTCTTCAGGGTGATTCACTGTTGGGTTCTGGAAACAGCCTTCCCTATATCCTGTGTTCTTTCGATTGTTAGGTGACTACTGACAATAGAGTCTGATGCGACTAGATGTTCGAAGTAAAAATGGCTCTGCCCATGCTACTCTTACAGGCGATTGACAGGCAAGAGCGAATCAGCAGCTTCCACTCAGGATATTTCTTCGTGCGGCGAGACACTGATAACGCGTTGCAGTTCTCTTGTGGTGGATTGTTAATAATGCCGAACCCTGGTTTCGTGCAGCTGCTAGCTGGCTAACACTTTGCTGTGTCGTGCGAACAAGACACAGCCAGGGCAAAAGCACCACAGGGGCAAAGATGCGAGCTGGTGCCAGAGCCATAGAGACTCGCCACTGGTTCAAGTACCACCAACACAACGGGCGGTGCTGAGGATGAAGATATTGACTTCGTCTCGGCCAATTGCCGAGTGAGTAAAATCCGCCAATGACAGGACCACAACGGACAGAAGCCTACTCGGAAGATAGAAGAGCAGCTCTCGCCCACTTAGTTATAAATCATCGTCCAGCGCCGACTAACTCAGGGAACGTCGTTCAGTGAAGTCTTAGAAGTGAACAGACAGTTGTTGTAAATTGCATTTGCTACGCTCTGTGGAATTTACTTGTGATTATTTGCACTTAACCATTGATGACCTTTTTTGTGTTGTATTACAAGCAGTTGTGCAGACTTCATAAGTCATCAGGCCACAAAGATAAGTAAACCTTTTGACTCATTTGTGTGACTTTGTTACTGATTTTTTGGAGTGCTGTAGAACCTCTGTTCTCCTATCCTGTTGCTTGACCCTGGGCATAGCTGTGTAATAGCGGCAGGGAGAAATTGTCTTAGCGGTGTATACACCAGTCGCTGTTTCACGAACTCACGAATTCGGTCCACCGTAACAACAGTGGCAACTCGGCCTCCACAGCAGTAATTTTGCTTCTTCTCTGCTTCTACTTGCAACAGGTTTCAGATTGACACTTCAAAGGTTGTACAATACCTTCTGTTGGTATAAGCTGTGTCGTCACGAACTGATTTAATCCCTTAGACAGCACACTGTAGTTGCCTTGCTGTTGGCATATGTTGAAAGATTTACCATAGTACCAAAGAGTATCCAGCTTCGGCTGAGCTGTTCATCTGTCTTAGCTTCGTAAATTCCCTTTGTTGGCGGTTCTTTACCACTTCACTCGAAGTATAGATCAACTTCTGCGTTATACTGTCTGTATTGTCCCAGTCCATTGTCAATATCGGGTTCAAATGGTTAAAATGGCTCTAAGCACTATGGGACTTAACATCTGAGGTCATCAGTCCCCTAGACTTAGAACTACTTAAACGTAACCAACCTAAGGACATCACACACATCCATGCCCGAGGCAGGATTCGAACCTGCGACCGTAGCAGCAGCGCGGTTCCGGACTGAAGCGCCTAGAACCGCTCGGGCACAAGCGCCGGCCCAATACCTGGGATGTCAGCTTACGATGTTTCCTTAGAAACTCCCTAGTGTTAAAATCCAAGCTGGGATGGTGATGGATGCTATCCCTCAGTACCAAATGGCTAGCACGTCTGAAGATGAAATATGTTTCTCTAACACCGAATTGTGGTTGCTACCTAAGAAATTTTGGTACGCCGGCACGGTCCAGCATCTCCTTAGAAAGGAGGAATCGTTCAGCAGTTTCTCCTTTGTCTTCCGAAGCTGTTTTAGTGTGCAGTTATGACCATAACGTCTTGTCCAAACAAGTCACTGTACGTTCGTAGGCTTACACGGCCAGCGCCAATTTGAACAACATTGTTTATGATATTAGGTCACGTCAGTGTAAATCACTAAAAAGCTAAACTACCGACTTTTAGCGGTCCTCTTCCAAGTAACCGCCCTTTCATATTAAATTTTAATAATACGCATGTTGATTAAACGTGTTTATCTTGTTTTTTGTTGCCTTATGGAAATAATGTTGGATTAATTGACATTGGTCTTTTGTTCACAGTCAGCAACTACAGAAAAAAGACGGATTATCGGAACAGAGCATGATTATCGTAGAATTCACTATAGACGTTTGTAGATTTCGATGCCTTTCATAAACAGCCTTTTCGACTACTAGTCAAAGCGTATCGATCGATGCAGGAGGGTTAACATACATCGATTCGAACACCTAATTTCTCACATAGTATCACATCTTAATTAACGTGAATAAATTAGATCATCATCACACAAACAGAAATTACTTGACGTAAACATTGTGTGAATAAAATCTGATTCCAGTATTATACTGTCGACATGAAATTTTATATTTGATGTGGATGGTGGTAACATTCGATTCACCTTTTGTTGTAATATTGCTGTGTTAAATTTTGTTTTCTTACATTACATGTGCATGGAATCCCATTCTGTCAATCGTTACTTTGACTATGCCATCGTCAATCCATACTGTCATCTAGAGTATGGGAATTAACTCTGTTATGTTTTCGTGACTGTCACATTGAAATTGAACCGATTTCGATGAAAATGGTACAGAGATAGCTTGAACACTGAGGTAGCACATATGTTATGGAAAATCATAGCCATATTACACTGAAGAATATTATGTGAATTAAGGAAAACTATTTAGTCTTTTATAAAGATAATTACTTTTTGACAGTGGAACTTTATTATATTTGTAAAAATCTAATTATTTGTTGATATGTGATATGATTCAAAGTACTGAATAAAACGCTTATACAGTGCTCAATGTCCCTAATCAATATTTCAGCACTATTTGTTGTATAATATTCACATTGAATAACATAATGGTACTTCATTAACATAGTGCATGAATGCGTGCTCCTGCCCATGCCCCGCTCTAGACTCTACTGAATGTTTATGCTGTGTATATCAACCCATAGTGCGCTGAGACAGCTTGAGAAGGGGTGGAACGGGGCGCACATCACGAGCTATGTTTACACAAATAGGCAGACACTTTGGGGCAGATGATGTTATTTCACGTACAATAGTGTACATACCATCACTCATCATTATAAAACTACTGATATGAAAGCACAACTGTGGGTAACAACTAGTATCTTAAAAAGTGTTTGGCAGTATACAGAATCGTATGTCTGTGATGGAGGCCCGTTTTCAATACTAAGCAGCGGACTACACGCTAATCTAATCTATAGGACTAAATTGACAACATATTAGCTAATAATTGAATAGAGAATCAAGTTGTAATTATGAATCGCAGCTCGATTCATGCCCTAAAAACGACAAGAGCCACAGGTAGATGAAGATGTGTCAGCGTAAGCTAAGCAATTTGTGTGAGTTCTACATCTACATCTACATTGATACTCCGCAAGCCACCCAACGGTGTGTGGCGGAGGGCACTTTACGTGCCACTGTCATTACCTCCCTTTCCTGTTCCAGTCGCGTATGGTTCGCGGGAAGAACGACTGTCTGAAAGCCTCCGTGCGCGCTCTATTCTCTCTAATTTTACATTCGTGATCTCCTCGGGAGGTATAAGTAGGGGGAAGCAATATATTCGATACCTCATCCAGAAAGGCACCCTCTCGAAACCTGGCGAGCAAGCTACACCGCGATGCAGAGCGCCTCTCTTGCAGAGTCTGCAACTTGAGTTTATTAAACATCTCCGTAACGCTATCACGCTTACCAAATAACCCTGTGACGAAACGCGCCGCTCTTCTTTGGATCTTCTCTATCTCCTCCGTCAGACCGATCTGGTACGGATCCCACACTGATGAGCAATACTCAAGTATAGGTCGAACGAGTGTTTTGTAAGCCACCTCCTTTGTTGATAGACTACATTTTCTAAGCACTCTACCAATGAATCTCAACCTGGTACCCACCTTACCAACAATTAATTTCATATGATCATTCCACTTCAAATCGTTCCGCACGCATACTCCCAGATATTTTACAGAAGTAACTGCTACCAGTGTTTGTTCCACTATCATATAATCATACAATAAAGGATCCTTCTTTCTATGTATTCGCAATACATTACATTTGTCTATGTTAAGGGTCAGTTACACGTAGAAATATCACGTGTAGCCTCCAAGTTTTACATATTTAGCAGTGAGTGTGTTCATATGTGTTAGTGGTTTTCATTTGCAAGTGTCATACATCAAACAATGATTATATTCAATTTATTTGTTGTCCATCTGACTTAGAGACCCTCATAAATTAACAGTTAGCAGTTAGAAATATTGACTTTAACATAAAACGTATTGCACTTGAAACATTTTCATCTGGAAAACAGACTTCAATCACTCGTTTTCAGCAATGAAATGAGTTCCTATAGCTAAGCCAGAAACCGCCTTCATTATAGTATAAGTGGGTCATGGTTCGAGTATTAGACTAGAAAAACAAACTTCTAGTCGAAGTATTAGCTTTAGGCTAATGGAAAACTGTGTTTAAAAAATTAACATAAATAAATATCATTCAGTCACATTTAAAATAGGGTTGCTAAAACCCTTGGTTGCAACATACTGCCAGCTGTCAGGCTAAACAAAACAGACAATAACAAATCAATTAATTGTTGTTTCATGTTATGTTCTGGCTCTATACTGAGATTCACTGTGTTTACGTTGTCCCGAAATCTATAGTTTCTACCTTTTTTTATTGTAACTGACTTCATCTTTATCCATATTTAAATCAGTATCTCAGTCGCGGCCCTTGCTGTCGTTTTATACACGCTGCAGAAAATTGTATTGTGTCTACAGTTACTGCGGAGGGTCCGCTGTCTTTCTGATGACTGTATACAGATTTTTAAAGGGTAAGTCTAATTTTCTTTATCTGTGTATCTTCCCAGGTCAGGCCTCACCTTGAGCTGACGTTCGAGAACATACTGTCCCACATCAATACGGTGTACGTGCTCAAGACGCGACCTGGCGTGATGCAAGTCGACCAGCACGCAATCGCTCCAGAGTATTCTCACCTAAGGCTGAAGGTAGGCAATTACTCGACAGTGCAGACTAAAAATTGTAACAAATCTCGAGATATCATTTTTACATTTTTTACATTTGCTAAACATAATTGTTGTAATTCAATATAACAGTGAGTGAAGTAGATTTTAATACCAAATGACTCCCTTACAGTTTGAACTATTAGCTTTTCTTTTCTCCTATAATTGTAGTTAATCTATAAATCACTACTTATATAGTGTTCCATTTATCTTGACCACACCAAACAACCTTTTATCCAGAAACATAATATTGTTTTTAATTCCATCATTGCTTCCTCGATGTACAGATTGAAGAGTAGGGGCGAAAGGCTACAGCCGTGTTTTACACCCCTCTTATTACGAGCACTTCGTTCTTGATCGTCCACTCTTATTATTCCCTCTTGGTTGTTGTACATATTGTATATGACCCGTCTCTCCCTATAGCTTACCCCTACTTTTTTCAGAATCTCGAACAGCTTGCACCATTTTATATTGTCGAACGCTTTTTCCAGGTCGACAAATCCTATGAAAGTGTCTTGATTCTTCTTTAGCCTTGTTTCCATTATTAGCCGTAACGTCAGAATTGCCTCTCTCGTCCCTTTACTTTTCCTAAAGCCAAACTGATCGTCACCTAGAGCATTCTCAATTTTCTTTTCCATTCTTCTGTATATTATTCTTGTAAGCAGCTTCGATGCATGAGCTGTTTAGCTGATTGTGCGATAATTCTCGCACTTGTCAGCCCTTGCCGTCTTCGGAATTGTGTGGATGATGCTTTTCCGAAAGTCTGATGGTATATCGCCAGACTCATATATTCTACACACCAACGTGGATAGTCGTTTCGTTGCCGCTTCTCCCAATGATTTTAGAAATTCTGATGGAATGTTATCTATCCCTTCTGCTTTATTTGACCGCAAATCCTCCAAAGCTCTTTTAAATTCCGATTCTAATACTGGATCCCCTATCTCTTCTAAATCGACTCCTGTAACCTTTTCTTCTACTCCTTCCCCTACAACTGCATTCCAGTCGCCCATGACTATTAGATTTTCGTCCCACTTTACATACTGCATTACCCTTTCAATATCCTCATACACTTTCTCTATCTGTTCATCTTCAGCTTGCGACGTCGGCATGTATACCTGAACTATCGTTGTCGGTGTTGGTCTGCTGTCGATTCTGATTAGAACAACCCGTTCACTGAACTGTTCACAGTAACACACCCTCTGCTCTCCCTTCTTGTTCATAACGAATCCTACACCTGTTATACCATGTTATACCATTTTCTGCTGCTGTTGATATTACCCGATACTCATCTGACCAGAAATCCTTGTCTTCCTTCCACTTCACTTCACTGACCCCTACTATATCTAGATTGAGCCTTTGCATTTCCCTTTTCAGATTTTCTAGTTTCCCTACCACGTTCAAGCTTCTGACATTCCTCGCCCCGACTCGTAGAACGTTATCCTTTCGTTGATTGTTCAATCTTTTTCTCATGGTAACCTCCCCCTTGGCAGTCCCCTCCCGGAGATCCGAATGGGGGACTATTCCGGAATCTTTTGCCAATGGAGAGATCATCATGACACTTCTTCAATTACAGGCCACATGTCCTGTGGATACACGTTACGTGTCTTTAATGCAGTGGTTTCCATTGCCTTCTGTATCCTCATGTCGTTGATCATTGCTGATTCTTCCGCCTTGGGGGGCAATTTCGCACCCCTAGGACAAGAGAGTGCCTTGAACCTCTATCCGCTCCTCCGCCCTCTTTGACAAGGCCGTTGGCAGAATGAGGCTGACTTCTCATGCCGGATGTCTTCGGCCGCCAATGCTGATTATTTATCAAAATTTAGGCAGTGGCGGGGATCGAACCCGGGACCGAAGACATTTTGATTATGAATCAAAGACGCTAGCCCTTTTTTTTGTCTTAATCCCCTTTTTTTAACGCTACCCCCCTTTTTTTGTAAACATTTTCTTTTCTTTTGAAAACCCGTTAATAAAAAAATAAAAATAAAAATAAAAAAAGTGATTTTTAATCTGCTCCGGCCAAAAATTATTACTGATACGAATACTGTACACCCCTAGACCACAGGTACCCTCTGTATATAAATTACTTAATTGTATTCCTTTGGTAATGTAAGGTTCTTAATGCAGGGAATTATTTTAATTTTTCAGATTGTATTGCATCTTTTTGAACGTGAGGTATAACGTCCATTTAAGACCTTTCGTCATTTAAATTTGAACCGCAGTCTAAGGAAATCACATGCATCGTAACGTTTGTTCAAACACTTGGTGGTAAAGATATTGTATTGCATTTTGTCACTTCTCATTGAGGCACAGATGCGTGGTAATATTTAGTAAATGTTTTTGCAGTGGATGAAGTAACCTAAACAAATACTCGTATATGACTTCAGGATATCCCCAAGAGGAAGTTCATAATTACTGTAAAAATTCTCATCTCTTATAGCTATAACTTTATATTTAAAGCAAGGTTTCTCATTCACCATTTTTGTCGATATCCCGAGTTGGGAAATGAGAATGCATGTTCGAAACCACCTGAATTTTTCGATGCCTTCCTAAGAAAATTCGCTCTCCAGAAGATAGGTAGGATTACTGCAACACGGTTAAGTGCGCGGAGTTTGACGTATCATCCAGCAAAGCAGTGGCCTTCATATCATACCGAGCGGAAGAGATCTGTACCGGCTGCAGTAGTTAAATGCACAATGAGTACCGGACATTTTTTAAAAACATAGCTATACAGTAAGGAATGCTGCTGTTGCTACAGTCGCCTGGATGGGTATGCGTGCTGCAGCGCCGCTTCCAGTACAGGTTCGTAGGTGCGCTGAACCATGATCGAATCCGCCTTGCTAATTACAGACGATGGTCGGTGTGCCGGCCAATCTGGATATGGTTTTGGGCTTTTTCCCACATCCTATAAGGTGAATCCCGGATTGGTACCCAACTCCTGCCTCAGCTGCATATTTCACAAGCATTTAGTGACCCTTCGCTCATAATAAGTAACACTAAACGCAGACAGTTGAGATATACATATTCTGTCCTGAGACGGGGGAGGTAGCGAGCTGGCGACAGGAAGGGTATACTCCGTCCACCCTTTAAATTACCATGCCTAATCCGAAACTACCTGGCAAATAAAACTGTGTGCCGGACCGAGACTCGAACTCGGGACCTTTGCCTTTGGCAGCAAGTGCTCTACCATCTGAGCTACCCAAGCACGACTCACGCCCCGTCTTCACAGCCTTACTTCCGCTAGTACCTCGTCTCCTACCTTCCAAACTTCACAGAAGCTCTCCCGTGAAACTTTCAGAACTAGCACTCCTGAAAGAAATGCGGAGACATGGCTTTGCCACAGCCTGGGGGATGTTTCCAGAATTAAGCATGTCAAATCCGTTCGTAACTACACAGACCCTGCGCGAGACGGGACAAAGACAAAAAAAGAAGAAAAATGTTGTATTCAAAAAATATGAATTGCAGACTAACTCTTCAGAAGAACAACACAGAGCTGTATTCAATCTCAAATGGTTCAAATGGCTCTGAGCACAATGGGACTCAACTGCTGAGGTCATTAGTCCCCTAGAACTTAGAACTAGTTAAACCTAACTAACCTAAGGACATCACAATCATCCATGCCCGAGGCAGGATTCGAACCTGCGACCGTAGCGGTCTTGCGGTTCCAGACTGCAGCGCCTTTAACCGCACGGCCACTTCGGCCGGCACTGTATTCAGTGTCATTGGTTTATGTAAATAAGCTGCTGTCTTCTTATGAAGGTGAAAGCAGTCTACGGCTGATCAGCTGAAAATGCTGTAGCTTAACACTATTCGATTGCAGCACTAAAAGACAGCACATCCAGTAATAACACTGATTTAGGAAATGCGCACACTCGTAAGAGAGCGCTGCAGTTTCTTTTATTTCCTTCCTATTGACGACATTCTCGCAAAATTGATTCCCACTGTTATCCTCTTTTTTTGGTGGTGCACGTAACCTTCCAGTGTCTCTAGCAGTTTGATTAAAATGATTTTCTCGAAGAATACCTTATCCTTTGATCTTCTATGTTCCTAAACTGAAAGGCAATGATTTTTAGCAGTATTTCTGTGGCTTACTTGGTGAATCTCGATATACTAATTGTTTAGTTAACAAATTGGAGAGATAGGATACAAGAAGAGCGCTTCATCATAACATCGCCTTCATCACCTTCATAGTCATCACTATCACTATCTTCATTTTCTTCATATGCTTCTTCTCTTTCACCAACTTCTTCAGCCTTCATCTTCTTCTTTATCTTCAACAGCCATTTAACGTACACCCCCCAATAAGACCTCCTCCATATCTGTCCATGCATTACGGACTTCAGCTATACATATCCACGACGCCCCGGCATCTTTTCTTATACCAGCCACCTACCATCTAATAGTTGGTATCATCGGTTTTTTCTAATATCTCCGAATACAACAAAGTACTTCCAGTGGTCTGTCTAACGCGCAGTCTCATTGGCTTAGTGTCCGTGCACCTCAACTTCATTTTCACTGCTATTGTAATTATATCATCCACTCTGGTCTGTTTTCTGATCCGTTTCTTTGCCTCTGCTGGTACTTTCTAATTCTCTCCAACCTACAATATTTACGTAATTTGACACGGTAATGTCAGTCCTTGTTCATAACATTGATAATATTTCCTAGCATGTTGTTAGTGACACTGAACCTCAAACTATTACTGCTCTAACGAGGTTACAGAGCCGGAAATGTGTTTAATTGTTACGTAACGGTATCTTTTTTCTCCGTATTCCTTTCTGAGTGTCTTTTTCGAATGACTGGATGGACAAATGAGTCTATTTTCAAAGCTCCGAGAGGTATCAGAGAGTTAACACGTGTGCCTTAGTAATACCAACCTAACAGTATTCATATGGTTCGGCATTAGCAATAAACACAAGGAAAACCAGAGATCTACCGTTTTCCTGAAGCGACACTGCCCTTCGGTTGGCAACGTCTGACGGTTCTAACCTCCTCACCACTTTCTGGAGCCAAACGATACCCACTGAAGTTTGTGATCATTCATTTAATTAGCTTTAGAGACGCATTAGTGTATGACTTTAACTCTTCTGAGCTAACTGGCGCAACTTGAAATTTGACAACGATTAGATTCATTTCAACAAGTTCCAGTTGATTTCGGTCAGAAGTGTAATTCATTAGATTTTTCGGGATTATATTTCTTGGTTGTATTTCTTCGAAATTTAGTGTTGAAGCGTCGTCTGTGATGAGGTGTAATCATCTGGGTTATAGATCAATTAATTCAGTTTATCATGAGTTGTTTCATTCCTAAAGTAAAACTGCAATTATTCACGTAGCTTTTAGATACCTTTCTCTCTACATTCGCTTAGTTTTAAGTTGTCAGTCAGTACCATTGACCATGGTCCATTGTCTGTGGGAGCTGATTAAATGCCTTAACGATGGAATTTAGTTGTTTCGCACTCCTCTCCTACTTAATATTTTATGCGAACCCTTCCTCATTTATGTTTCTAGACTTTCAACACTTTTTCTCTTCTCTCTCTCTCTCTCTCTCTCTCTCTCTCTCTCTCTCTCTCTCTCTATCTCTCTCTTTTAACACTATCCTCCGTATCTGCCACAAATCATATCTGTAATAGCACTCCCTTATCCACGACTTTCTTTAATTAACTATATTAAGGGCCTATTTTATTTTGATTTTATTATTATTCGTATCAGTACTGTGCTCTTGTGTTGAAGGCGTTGCCGTATACCCTTCGTAAAGATTCATAGCAACATGTCTTAAGAACAAATAAACCACTATTCTCTTTAATTACCCACCCTCCATCTTTTAGTGGTGCGACGTGTAAATCCAAACTTGATCCCTTCCGTTATGTTTAACATGTTCCAACGATGTGACGAATTTTTTAGAAGGGAGAATAATGCCTGTGATGCCTTTAGATCATTCCAAGTGTTAGCAACAACCATTGAGCTTCTGTACTAATATTATAGTTAGCCGTTGTGTGTAGGAGGTTATTGGATATATTCAGTGGAATAGCTTCAGATATTTTGTAAATTCAGATATCCAACATAAGCCCAGTAACACGTAAGCACTCCTCGATAACTTTATACGAATATAATTTTCTGTGAAACAGTCACCTGTTATTTGACATTCCAGCCTACTCTTCCCTTTACAGTTGCGAAGGTTGTAAATACCGTGTGTCCCATGAATGTTACAACCAACTTCTGGGAGGGGACGGGGGGGTAGGGTGTAGATGGTAACTTGAGGAACAAACGGGGAATAGGAAGTCCTGTCCGTTCAAAAAGTGGTTCAAATGGCTCTGAGCACTATGGGACTTAACATCTATGGTCATCAGTCCCCTAGAACTTAGAACTACTTAAACCTAACTAACCTAAGGACAGCACACAACACGCAGCCATCACGAGGCAGAGAAAATCTCTGACCCCGCCGGGAATCGAACCAGGGAACCCGGGCGTGGGAAGCGAGAACGCTACCGCACGACCACTAGATGCGGGCTCTCGTCCGTAAGCGTCATCCAACGGCGCTACAAAGTGTCGAAGTAATCGAAGTGATAGTCACCGATAGGCCACCCCTCTAGCAGAAAACGTGACTCTGCACTGACGGACCGAATTGAGAAAGTCTCCAAATGTTGTCTGTTATTCAGTGATCGCGACTGATTGCCATGATCACCAGTGGCGCAGCTAGCTGCTGCGTACATAGGCCCTGCCTCCTATGAATGTGATGCTCTGTTTCCTCAGTAGATGACGGTTTTCGATATCGGTTTCCATTCACAGTTAATTTTCCTCATTGAATCCTCTAAAACTTCCAGCGTTTTAGACTCACGGGAGAAAAATAAACAGAAGACGGAAACCTGTGTCCGGAGCCGTCATCCATGAAGGCAACAGAGCATCGCATTCAAAGGAGACAAGAACGGTACACACAGCACTACCTCAGTCTGCTCCACTGGCGGTCGTGGCTATCAGTCGGATCACTGAATAACAAACGTCACTAGGAGACGTTCCGCATATGGCCAGCCAGCCTACAAAGCCACATTTTCTAGCCTAATGACACGCGACGGCGCCTATAACTTCAGTGCTTGTAGCGTCGTTGGTTGACATTTTCGGAGACGGTTCCTAGGCTCGAATTTTTCCTCAAGACAACCTCTACAACCCTTAGAAGTTCGTCGCAATATTTCTTGGACACCCTGTATATGTGTATTTTTCAAACATTCCCCTTAGAACTTTTATCATTAGAACTACACGTGTAAATTCCTATAGGACCAAACTGCTGAAGTCTTCGGTCCCAGAAGTACTTGTCTCACTGACTTATATTAAAATTGGTAGTACAGTAAACTTTCCTTTCTGTATACATCGGAAGCATACTTGTTTTGTAAATAAACCGCCATTTCCTGCTCCCACTTAATTTATATTTCCCAAACTCGTTTCGCCTTTTTCTTGCTCTAAGGCATGATCAGTGGTACCTATAACGATACAGTTTTGTTATTTTTAGATTATCAAGCAGTTCACGCCGCGATTTTTTACGTAAAGAAGTAATTACTTGCTCATCTGGTCTGGAGTTGCACAACCACTTTATTACCGGTAATAAAGTGGTAGTGCGACCTCAAGACATTAAGCAACTACTTGTTTACATAAAAAATCGCGACTTGAACTGTTTGATAATCTAAAAACAATAAAACTGTATCGTTAAAAATGCCACTGATGATGCCTTAGAGCAAGAAAAAGTCGAAACACGTCTGGGAAGTATAAATTAAGTGGCAGCAGGAAAAGGTAGTTTTATTTACAAAACAAGTATTTCTGTGCTTGCTGCGGAGAATCACCACGCAAACAAACTTGTTATCGGAAGCATACTTTAGAAAACAGTTCTAAGTTTAACAATAGCACTTCAGGTTATTTTTCCTGTTTCTTTTATTTATTTATTTATTTTCTGCCCACCCCTGTCCCTAAATGCAGAAACTTGCTACTTCGTTCTATAATTTCATAGTTATGTTTTACGTTTTTCTTTTCTTAGTGAACGAGTCTTGTATTCTGTAAAATTTGGAGTCTATCGTTACCCTGTGACATTCACAACGTAATGCCTGCTGAATAACAATCTCATTATCGCCACCATAAATGTCCGTGACCTTCATCATTGAGAAAGCCATCCCAACATCAATATCTGAACGACAGAAAACAAAAAAACTATTTATCTTCAGCACAAAACGAATTGTTAGCATGATATAGATCCACATGCATATTCACTGATACATTGATACCCGGAAGACTCGTATCGGTTATTGCGTGCCTTTCCTGCTTTGGATAAAAACACCTTTACTGTACAAGACAGTTCCCTCATATAGAGTCAAACCCATATTCTACCAACGTTGGAAAAATGTCGAAATACTGGCTTGATACATTTGTTTAGAATTTATCTGAAGGGGGAACTGGTAGATAAACTGCTGTTTTGAAGGTATGTGCAGTGTAGAGTCATGTTTCTGCATTTATGAATGGTTATGGATAAGGAGTAACGCACAATTCTAGGAAAGGATCAAGGTGAAGGTGCAATCAAAATTTTAATCTGATAAACGGCTAATATTCTTTCCTTCTCTTCTTTACAGGGGCAGATGGTGTACATCCCAGAAACAGATCTCGTTATTTTCTTATGTTATCCGAGTGTAATGAATCTGGATGATTTAATAAGGTAATGTCACTCTTGTGAGGTATAAATTTATACATAGTTAGTATATTTCACTGGTGAATATATATATATATGAAAATTTTTATGTCAACAAATTTTTAATTATTAAGTATGCAAATAAACCGATTTCATTTTTACTTTTTAGGTATGCAAAGACATTGATTTATAATTCTTACAAATCATTCAAGTCGTGTGACTAGGGCCCCCCGTTGGGTAGACCGTTCGCCTGTTGCAAGTATTTCGATTTGACGCCACTTCGGCGACTTGCGAGTCGATGGGGATGAAATGATGATGATTAGGACAACACAACACCCAATCCCTGAGCGGAGAAAATCTCCGGCCCAGCCGGGAATCGAACCCGGGCCTTTAAGATTGACATTCTGTCGCGCTGACCACTCAGCTACCGGGGGCGGACATCATTCAAGTTAGAGATAAAAACTTTTGTATAACTTCTTCCTTGTGGCTGTTGCTATAAGTCGGTGTGGGTTTTACAGAAGGAAGAGAAGTCTGCTTACGTGTACCAAGCTGTCTGATATGCCTCAGACTGTCTTCACTGAGTATTCATAACGAACTCAAAAAATAATAAAAAAAAACGTCGGCAGATCGTTACTGCTTTTAAGATTCCGATGGCTCCAGGAGACCAGGGCTGTGTTCTCTGATATAAGGAAAATTTACATTGTGTGTTTTTCACTTTTCAGCTTTTTTTGAATGAGTGGAAGAGGAGTAAATTTATAATTATGGCAGTGACAGGACAAAACTGCGCTAGTTTTTCGGCGCACTCGGGTTTTACTTCAAACTCGTAAATACACTTTCGTGAGCATGTGCATCATCTTAGTGAAAGACATTTTTCCTTATGCTTCCTGTATCTCTTCTGTCGTACCTTTACGTCCAGTTTGTACAGAACTCCTGTTTCGTAATCGTCAATTATGTTTTATCCTTTTCAAGACAGTCGGTTAGAAAACTGCAATTAGCGTTCAGTAAAACACTTGCAGTCTACTCAAAATTAAATTTACGTTTTCCCCTCCTGTTTTACTGTGCCACAGGCTTCTAATATCACTCTCATTGCTGATTTGTCTGTGATGAATTGACCCGCATTTCACTCACAGTAATAAATCTTTAAACCTGTCCCAGAAACTTCGTTTTCGAATTTCCTTGTCGCTAATGTTCAACAAACACGGAATCTATAACAAAGCTTCTTCGTAGTTCACGCTTTATCTGAAATACTCCTGCATTCGTTCTCAGGATATACTTACGGCTTCAGTTATTGTATACACATTTAATCGACTATTATCCTAAGGGAAGTAAATACCCTGACCGGAAGCTGGATCAGAAGTTCTATTGAAGCCTCCGTCACACTGATATCCATATTCAACCACACCTCGCTCTCTAATCCGTTAGTACAAAACGTTTCGACACTGGCTTCATAAAAAATAGGTAAAAGTTAAGATAGTTCTCCTACTGCTTCATAGGTTCTACACATTTTTGCCCCACTTGAGTACAGCGCACGCTACGTTTCTACAACCACGTGAAATTGACCGGATAGTCAATTTTTATAATGACGTTCAACTCGCGAGTCACATACACACCTTCTTGGGGAATCATCAGAGATCTGTTGTTCTCTTTGTTGTTTTGTGGTAGGTCCTTACTGATAACGTGAAGTCTCGTCACCCCACGATGATTTCTTTCTTTTTTTTTCAGAAATTGAATTGTCCGCGTTTTATATTGCCCTCACGTCGCAGCAGACGTTTACGCGTCTTTGTTTTTGTTCAGGACTTAAGGTATGTGGGGCAAACTTCGCACACACTTTTCCCTTCTTCAAAACTTTCTGGAGAAAGCCTTGAATACTTGATTTAGATGCGTCCTGTTCGTTTGCTCCATTGCTCTTTGTGACACAACAACGTTGATGTACTACGGCCACATGTCCGCTACTTAACATTGTCAGCTCACAATTGACTGGTGGAAAGCTCTTCTGTTATTTACAGTCGTTGGTACTAGGGGCCTTCAACAAGTAAGGCAAGTCAGTTCTTTCTGAAAGCAGGTTGTTTTCATTGAGGACTCAAGTACATCATATTATTCCCCACTCTTTTGGCTACGAAACCCTATTTTTCAACATAATCTCTATTCAATGCGATAGCCTTACGCCACCTTACTGGGAGCGCCTGTATGCCCGAATGGTGTCACTCTACTGGTCGACTCCGGAGCCAACGTCTTTCTGCATTAACAACCTCACTGTCATCCACGTTCTGCTCCTGACGAGTGCAGCCTTCATTGGGCCAAACGGATGGAAGTCGCGAGGTGCAAGATCTGAGCCTTATGGTGGATGAGGAAGAAGGGTGCGAAGACTTGTGTGAGGCCAACGAGGAGGAGACGTTTGTTTGCATTTTTGTGGCTACGAGCACGCTGATGTCTTCTCTTCGGTTTTCTGAGGATGTGTGCGGCTGGCAGGCACGCACGAGATCGGACAGATTTGTGCGACCTTGTTGCGATGGTGATAGACGCCCCACCCAACGGCTCACCATGATTTTCTTCACTGCCATATCTCCTTAGAGAATCTGCAAACATCTATGA
The DNA here is from genome assembly GCF_021461385.2 of Schistocerca piceifrons. NCBI lineage: Eukaryota > Metazoa > Arthropoda > Insecta > Orthoptera > Acrididae > Schistocerca > Schistocerca piceifrons. The sequence continues at coordinate 281,898,499 of NC_060144.1, forward strand.
ATATCTTATATGCTCTGGTTTTCCGCCAAAATAAACACAGTGACAGCTTTCTGCTTGGAACGAATCGACGTTATACATGTCATTTTGTAGGTACGGATAGTATCCCAACAGAATGTATCGTTTAAACTTACGAAGCATGTGAATACAACGGAGAAAGATACTGCAACCATTAACATAATAACAGAAAATCAATGACCACACCTTTACAGAAATTTATCGTATGATGAAGATAGTGAAGAAAGATTCTCTATAAAAGCTCATAACTGTATACATTGAACAGACCTAAAAGAATTAAAAGAAGATCTGAACTAATCAAATATGCAGGAGTCATTTTAGAATTTTTCTTCCTCTAATTTTTAAATATGTTTTGGAAGAACTGTTCTGTACTTCAAGAATGGAACACAGACAAAGTATTTTCTATATGTAAAAAAGGTAATAGGAAAGATATTGGAAATTACTGACGTATAAGTTTACTAAACGCAGGCTATAAAATTAATGAGAAAATTCTTATTCAATCCCTACAAACTGTCACTGATGCAATAATCTCAGAAGAACAGGCTTCAGAAAGGGACTTTCATATAATGATATATTTATAATAAGACATATTATTGAAAACGTCGGAAATTGGGCTTATAAACGCATTTAACATTTACTGATTTTAAGAAATTGTTTGATAAGTAAGAAGACCTCTTTTGTGGAAAATATTGGAAATAAATGGTTTTCCTAAGCATTTTATTAATACCATGGAAATAGAAAAATAGGCATAAGTTCCGTTTCGAAAATATCTGATGAAACTTTAATAAACCAAGGGTTCGACAAGGGTGCGATTTATCACCCACTTTGTTTAATTTATATATTGACGACAAAGGTATGAGGCGGAGAGACGAAATATTGCTAGGTACTAAAATAGGATCTAGCATACCATTAAATACTCTCTTGTATGCTGATGATCAAATAAGTATTAATTATACAGTAAACAGAAAAATAAGACAAAGATAATGGCTTTCAAAGGAAAGAATCCAGTCAGATCGAAAAATAAGAAAATTAGAACAAGTACCCCACTTCAGTTCTCTAGAATGTGATATTAGTTTTATCTATGACAAAGACATTGAGAAGAAGGTTAATAAATATCAAGCTATCTGCGGAACAGTTGGAAGAACTTCGGGAAGAAAAACGAGAAAAGAGACACAAATGAAATTCTGTAAAGTTATGGTTGTACCTACTCTTGTAAATGGTTCAGAATCATTGACAGTAACAAAAAGAGGAAAATCTCGTGTACAAGCCGGAGAGATGAAGCTCATGAGATATATAAGAGGTTATAACAATATGGATAAAATAAGGAATGAAAGAATATGACCATATTTTTTTTTAAAAAAAAAAGACTTTTCAGTTAATGACAAGATAGAAGAGAATGGACTAAAATGGAAGTATCATGCCAAAAATGATAATGAATTATCGGCCGACTGGAAAGAGAAAACTAGGTAGACTTCGTAGGAGATGGATGGTAAATAGAGACCAGAACAGATGATTTCAAATCTAATCCATGGAAGGAGAAGATTATGATTATGCCCCCCCCCCCCCTATCGGAACATCATGAAACTCTAGGGGCTGAAGCGGGAGTGTTCCACGAAGTCCCACAACGATTTCCCCATTTTTTGAATAGAAACTGTCCGAGAAAAAGTGTTGCACTTCTCATCGAACGCATCTTATAGCTGCCACCGTCGTTACTGCGCTTACGTCGATTGTATGACAGGAATAAAATCAATGTAGGATGTTTTTGGATGGATGGTGTACGCCTGGAGTTTGATTTGAAAGACTGATTGTACGTGTGTTCGGTGTTGTTCTTTAAGGCGATTCGTAAATTCGTGCTGATATGTTCTCATGTCACTTCTAAAAGCAACGTTAGCTCTCCACTGCATTCCTGCCAACGACTTGGCGTAATTCTTTATTTTCACATCCACGCAGTTCACGAGAATCATCTCTCTAATTTGAAAGGGCTGTGACACAAAATTCTGCACAATGTCTCTGTATTTTCATCCATTATTACGATTCTGATATTTTCATCAGGCGAATCACCATCATTGAATGTATACTAGCGTCAGAATTCAGCCACCCATTAACAACTGTTGAAAATGAAGGTGCGGTCTCTTTTAAACAGTTAAACAGCTGCTCGGAATTACAATTTACCTACTTGGTGAAGCACACACAACACAGCTACGCTGATGAGCCAAAAAATTATGGTCAACTGCTTAATTACCTGCGGTCCACTTTCGGAACGCAATAGAGCAGCAATTCTGCATTTCATGTAGTCCTTACAAGATTTCTGGAGGTATGTGGCACCATATGTATAATCAAATGTCACTTACGTTCCCTAAATTACGTGATGGTGGTTTCTGGATGCGGAGCTAGCGTCCTATAACGTCCCACTTGTATTCCACAGGGTCCAGATCATGCAAATATGGTGACCAGGACACCAACACGAGCTGACCATACCAGCACAATTCTAATCTTTTGTCATCGACAGTTATCTGAATGGAAGATGCCATTGCCGTCGGGGAGGACATCAAGTACAAAGGGATACAGATGGTCCGCAATAATATTCATGTAGTCCCCATCTGTCGCAGGGCCTTTGATACTATCAAAGGTCCCACTGAAGTCCAGGGAAATGTCCCGTACAGCGTGCAAAAATGTTCAAATGTGTGTGAAATCTTATGGCACTGAACTGCTAAGGTCATCAGTCCCTAAGCTTACACACTATTTAACCTGAATTATCCTAAGGACAACCACACACACCCATGCCCGAGGGAGGACTCGAACCTCCGCCGGGACCAGCCGCACAGACCATAACTGCAACGCCTGAGACCGCTCGGGTAATCCCGCGCGGCTACAGCGTACACCATTTGTCCAAAAAGTTCCTGGCATATAACTGTCATCAGGATAGTAACTACAGCGGCAGCTTAAACCAAGAACTATAAACACATATGTGCATTCGATCTGACAATTGTGAGCTGGCAGTGTTAAGTAGTGAACGAACATCTGTGGCGTGTCAACGTTGTTGTGTCACAAATCGCAGAGGAGTAATGTCTCCAGGCCAAGTGTTCAAGACATTCTCACGATATTTTGAAGAAGAGTGAAGAGTTTACATAGTTTTGCCCACACACCTCGACTACAAATTAAAAACAACATGCTTTGAAGCTTGCCACTACTTGAATGAAACGAAAATTGTGGACAATTTGATGTGTCGACAGAAGTGCCGACACAGTGTTATTTTGAGGGGGCCGATAGGCACGATATAAGCTCACGCAGAATATCTTGAAGTCTGAAACAGGACGCTCAATGAATTGCTATAAAGAAAAGTACGTTGCTTTGGGAATACTTTTTAATCCTTGTTGTATACATCGTTCTTGATGAGACATTTCATACGATAACTATCAAACTATGTAAGGCTAATGGCGCCTTGCTAGGTCGTAGCCATGGACTTAGCTGAAGGCTATTCTAACTGTCTCTCGGCAAATGAGAGAAAGGCTTCGTCAGTGTAGTCGCTAGCAAAGTCGTCGTACAACTGGGACGAGTACTCGTCCGTATCTCGAGACCTGCCTTGTGGTGGCGCTCGGTCTGCGATCACATAGTGGCGACACGCGGGTCCGACATGTACTAAATGGACCGCGGCCGATTTAAACAACCACCTAGCAAGTGTGGTGTCTGGCGGTGACACCACACAATTATTTCTTCTGGAAAAGTTATCACGGATAGGAGGCTTAATGTTATCGACATGAACCTATCACTAGACGACAAAGTGCAGAAATTCACAAGAAAGATCAACGGTGTGACTATCTAACAAACGTTCAAGCCAGTGTGACACACGAGTTGAACAAGGTCGCAAATAAGTCTTTTCATAACAGTTTGTCATGTAGGAATGTTCTGTACGTTGTACTCAACAAGGGACGGTGTGTGGGAGGACGGTCTCGAACACCTGAAGATTTAATTCCACAATCTTAACTCTTCTCTTTCTTTTACTAATCCAGCCTCGAAACTTTTTGTAATGATGGGGTAATACTCCAGCCATCAGCCTCCATTCGTGGCAAGGTTCACGTTTCGAGAAGCCATTCGCTCGAATGACAATAGTAGCACATACACAACCAGAGCAGCTTCGCCGTTTCCGAGATTCTCGTCACCAGGCGCCGGGACATAAAAGTCTGCGTTTTGAAAATGCCGTTTACGTCACTCAGTTTCCTCATTTGCAGCGCTGAACGTTGATAGAATGATGTCCCACTCGTCTCTTTTCACTTACATACTGTACTTATAGCGCCATATGGCCGAAAAGCCATCAGTTGGTATTCAATAATAAGGTGGGCCGTGGGCAGTTATCAGTGTACTTTTAAAAGAAAAAGCCAGGCAGTACATGGAAGACTCAGTTTTGAAATATTTTAGTCAGATTAAGCTTCATCTAACAACCTCTTGTGAAATAAGGAAAATTATTAAATTTTTGAAAAATAAATGTTCTGTTGAAGTAGATGACATCTCTAACAAGTTATTAAAACAATGTGGAGCAATTAGAGCTGATGTTTTGAATCACATATGTAATGCATCAGTGACTCAGGGTATTTTTCCAGACAGGTTAAAATATGCCATTATCAGGCCTCTCTACAAAAAGGGGGAATTCACACACGTCAATAATTACCTGCCAGTATCCTTGCTTACAGCATTTTCAAAAACCTTTGAGAAAGTAATGTACTCAAGAACGGTTAGCCATCTCAACAGTAATGGTATACTTAGTAAATCACAGTTCGGATTTCAGAAATGCTGTTCCACTGAGTCAGCGATATACAATTTCACTGTCCACATAATACAGTCTTAGATAGTAAAATATCACCAGTAGGAATATTCTGTGACTTATCCAAAGCATTTGATTGTGTGAACCATGACATTATGTTGGAGAAATTACAATTCTATGGTATAAATGGAACAGCATATGAGTGGTTTAAGTCATATCTACAGAACAGGAAGCAAAAAGTCTCTTTACATGCTTCAAGTGATTCAAAGGAGTTTGCCACTTCATCTTACTGGTGTGAAATTACATTAGGTGTTCCACAAAGTTCGATCATGGGTCCTGTCCTGTTCTTGATATATATGAATGACCTCCCTTCTTATGTGAAACAAGATGCTGAACTGATACAAGCATAATTATTAATCCAGTAAAAGCAAGTCCGATAGAAAATGATACGAATAAGGTCTTTGGAAAAGTTATTAATTGGTTTTCTGCGAATGGGCTTGCTCTGAACTTTGAAAAAACACAATACATCCAATTTTCTGCTGCAAAAAGTATAATTCCTTCAATAAACATAACACATCAAAAGAAGTCAGTAGCCAGGGTAGAGCATACTAAGTTTTTGGGTGTACGTATAGATGAGAATCTTAATTGGAAAATTCATATTTTGGATCTCCTAAAGCGACAAGGTTCAGCAGCTTTTGCAATCAGAATAATTGCCAATTTTGAGGATGTAGAAATTAGTAAGCTAACATACATTGCATACTTCCACACTCTGATGCCATACAGAATAATATTCTGGGGCAACTCAACACTTAGGCAAAAGGTATTCACTGCTCAAAAGAAAGAAGTTAGAATAATGTGTGGGGTTCATAGTCGCACATCTTTTAGGCATCTGTTGAAAGGGTTAGGAATTATTACAACTGCTTCACAGTAAATTTACTCAGTAATGAAATTTTTTCTCAACAACATGGACCAGTTTCAAATCAACAGCGACTTCCATGATTACAATACCAGAAAAAAGAGACCTACACTATCCTTTACTTAACCTATCTTTGGCACAGAATGGGGTAAATATGCTGCTATAAAACTTTTTGATAAATTACCAGATGAAATAAAATGTCTGACAGACAGCAGTAATAGTTTCAAAAACAAATTGAAATCATATCTCCTTGACAACTCCTATACCATAGATGAATTCTTGAATATGAGTAAATAAATCTGGAGATATAATACATGCATTTTGTGCCATTTAAGGGAATGGGATAGATAATATAAATATTTAGGTATAACACTATAATGTAAACCAAAAAGAAGAAAAGAACTTGTTTCCTGTGCGCATTTCTTGTGCATTTAACACGTTCCACATCATAACGGTTTTCCATGCTATTGATCAATGGAACACGTAACTAACTAACTAAAAGCCATATCGAGCAAATCACTTTGCAGTTCTAGTCGACACTTGACTTGCGTTGTTGTGGATTTTGCATGATCGCAGCACAAACGAAAGTTAGTTGGTATCGTCGTCATATCTAAGACGTTTTCTTCCTACCCTAATATTTTCCCTTACAATATCTTTGCTGTGTGAAGACCTCCTTACCTCTACCAGCTTGAAGTAACCGAGCAGATATTAATGCACTGATGGGAAAAAATCGGCACACCAAAAAGGAGTCGTGCATCACAAAAGAATGTTGGTAGGCGTGTTTCTACAGCTCAGAGATGTCTATTAAAATTCGCTTCAGTCGCATAAGAGTGGTCTTTGTAGCGTCATCATGAGAATACAAGTCAGGTTTGCTCTAAATACAAGTCGTAACGATCGTGATTTTGGACGTGATGAGTTGATGTTAGTCAAGAAAGCTTTTAAGGCGACAAAGATGCCATTATGAACAGTTCACTGACTTTGAACTAAACCGTCTGAATGCTAGAAACACTGGATCTTCTCGTAGAGTAATGGTCTGGGGTGCGATTTCGTATGTCAGCAGGAGTACTCTCGTGGCTATCTCACACACTTTGACTGCAAATTTGTTTGTCAGTCTGCTGTTGTGCTGCCACTCATGAACAGCATTCCACGCGGTGTTTTCCAACAGGATAACGCTCTCCCTTATGCAGCTTTTGTAGCCCAACATGCTCTACAGAGTGTCGACATGTTGCCTTGGCCTGCTCGATCACCGGATTTGCCCCCAGTCAAGAACACATATGGGACAGCATTGGATGTCAGCTCCAGTGTCATCCACAACCAGTATTAACCATTCGTGTACTAATCGACCAAGTGCAACAGGCGTAGAACTCCATCCCACAAATTTACATCTGGCATCTGTACAACAAAATGCATGTATGTTTGCATGCTTGCATTCAACATTCTGGCGATTACATGGCTTATTATGTACCAGCATTTCACAATTGCAGTGACTCTATCCCGTGATCCTGTAAACGTAATCACTGACACATGTCACCTAGAGAAATGTATTCCCGAAATTTCATTACTTTAAATTAATTATTTTTGGTGTTACTTTTTTCCGTCAGTGTATGATGCAGGACCATAAAAGTAGGACGTTCCGAAAAGGACACGTCCCGCTATCATCAAGGGATTAGAGATAGAGCTAAGACATTGTTAATAAGGAAAAATGAGTGAATTTTAGTGTTGCATTTTTCAGTTAAACGTCCCCCTATTCACATGAAATGACATAGCAAATCAATGGGTGTAGTATTCTCTTCATCCGCTTTTATGTCAGCTCGGTGTGTCTGTGGAGCTGTACCATGGGAAGCAAGGAGAGGATGTTGGTTGGTGGCTGGTATCCTCATTGTGTAATATAAACTGCACGCAATTGATATCTGGGTTCTTTATTCATAAAGAAAGAGATATTTAAGTTTCCATGTGCTTTTGTAGAAGCTATCTTCTTTATAGTCCACGTAGCCTCAATGCTGTTGAAGTAGAAGTTTGCTATGATCGCTGTAAGGTTACTGTGTGCTGCCTGTCCCTGTTCTAAGTTTGTGAATCCTTCTCGGTGACACGCTAGAACTCCACGGCGTACAGACTCTAACTAACTGGCGTAACAGGCTCGAACTAACTGGCTAAACTGACTGCCTAAACTTGCCCTACGGTCCGTGGCGGTTATTCTAAATACTGGCGGCTGAGAGGGCGCTGGCGTTTTCCCAGCGAATCTTGTCGTTGTACTCTATCGACACTTCGCAACCTCCATGCTGCATGGCGTGCTGTCGCTGGAGTAAGCCAGCACAATAAAGAAACATTGCAAGGCTCTTGAGCGAGTATTTTAACCCCGCCGCCCCTGACGTGTACATGTCCAGCACCTTATCCGTTGCATCTCCATGTACGATGAGAATTTGCATATTGAGATTCCTTAAAGCACAAACTTTTTCCACTTTCAATTTTCCTGCTATTTTTTTGTAACTATCCGTTAACAGTCGCGACTTGTTGCCCTCAAGCCAACCTCCATACAGTCAAAACCAAGATGGAGGTAGCTCCAAGGTTAGAATCCCGGGCTGCGAAAATTATCGAGAGGTTTTGTCACACTTTCTAGTAGCACAATAAAGCTCCAAAAGGATAGTATAATATTTCAGTAGAACATCTCGACGTAGATTCTTAATTGCAACACAACTAAATCTGCAGGAAAATTGAAAACATTTATTTTGGTCAACTTCCCTGTTGCATAGAGTGTTTTTGTTCCGTAACATGCAGCTTAAATTGTTCCCAAGAGATTTGGCTGCCATGAAACCACATTTCCAAATGGTCAGTAAACAACTATATTTAAATAATAATGATGTTCATAGGCTCGGGAACTGACTCGTTTCATATCGTGTTGTTACATAGCCCAGGGCATATGTGACTAAGTAACCTACTGCGAGGGGCTCCTGTACAGAACAACAGGAGGATGCCGCAAGGAGTAGTCAAGCTAAAAATTTGATTACTGTGACTTAATCTTTTGTACTGCAAGTATGTTGAATACTGAATATCTAGAATGGAGCTATCCCTTTTCTTTAAGATGACTGGGCTTGCTTTGTTTGGACAAAAGTGGCATTTCTGATCAATAGTTGTATAATGTTAACTGCGAACGCAACGTGAGAAGATTCATACCAGGTTTCTGGTCCCCTGGATTCTAGTACATACCAAGTTCGCGAACTAACAATGAATATATTTTGCCACCATTTATTGAGCCAAAAGTATTCTGCGAGTATGCAGAGAATTATGTCGTAACATAATAGAATGAAAATAAGTGTTTTAGTATCAGCGATTGTCGAGACTGTTCTCACAGTGAGAACAACAGCACGCAGTACCTGCACAGTATCCCGAGCACGAAAATACCGGGAGTCTTCCACCTATTTAATATTCAACTTCATATTTTCGACTGAAGATGGTACACTAGTTAAAATAATAAGAGGAATCTGCGAAAACAGGTGATTTCAAGATTATATTCCCGGATCTGTTTTGAAACGTATTAAGACAGTAACACTCGATTGGTTCATCAAACAGAAGAGTCTCGTAATGCATTCTTGTTGAAGAGGAATGCGCAGAACCCAGGACTGCTGCACGTACGGCCGAAATTACATTTACACAGCAATTTCTGTAGTGCGTGATAACATGATGAATTAATTGCATAACTAGTAACTACACTACAGCGAGAACGATACTAACGTTCGTATCTATCATGCAAATATTCTCATACAACCACAGTATGACCTCAGTTGTCGTAGCTCTTAGCTACAATTCTCTGTACAGAAATATCTTGCAGATATGATGAATTGCTATAATTACCTTGCTTCAATTGGAGAACGATTCTACTTACGCAAATGCGCTATTCGTATAAATACTGATTTATTATGAAAACGAGTTAATTTCTTTTCACAACTGCATGAAGGTGATGGCTCCATTATACTCCGTTCGGGTAAAGGAACAGATCGCTGGGGCCGCGTGCACGGGAAAATAAAGCCTTGAAGACATGGAACTTCAGACTCTTCCTTTAATACATCAATTTGGTAAATCAGTCACTCCCTGGATCAGTAGACAGATGGTACGGGTCGCCTGTAAGTAGCGCGAAGTGTACATGTGGATAGACAACATTAATGTGCGTACAGTTCTCACAAACATTTTTGATACCGATTATGTCACAGGACTGTGTCTCAGTAGGTCAGGCACCACACATGGGATGTTCGAAGCACGATAACTAGTGATCTGTCTCCAGTATACGGACAGGATAGGGTTGAACCTTATGTGCGGTCAGTTGGTAATCACCGTGAAAGGAAATTTTCTGTATACATTTTTGAGCAACTTGTGAGATCTCATTTTTAGAATACAATGAAATTACCGATTCTCAATTTTCTAACAAAAATATGTATTTTGCTTAATTTGCGCGATCTGATTTTCTCATGTTGTCTAAACGTTGCACGTAAAACTTCAAAATCGTAATTGGAGTACCACCATTGTACTCTTTTGGTATTGTGGGGAAACTGGTACACTACTGTTGGTATCTGCAATACAATAATGGTTCTGAGTGATATGGAAGGTTTAGGTGGATCACTATAGAAATCAAAGATAACTCTTATTGAAGATTGTACGAGACGAGAATACGGCATGGAGTCGTGTGAGCTGCAGAGGCATAGCATGCTGAGTTCGACAGACAGTTTTATCAACGCAATTACTCAATATTATACATGTAACTGACTTGACGTGATTCGAATGATGCAAATAAATTAAATCATCTCATCTTTCTAATAGGGGCAGTGCTGTACCGGGAGGACCATGTCCACCCCTACGCGCACGTTGTTTTTCCTCTGCATGATGGCATCATCCAGCACGACTGCAACTTGTCGCGTAGCTCGCATTGTACGTGCGTAGTTCGAAGAGCATCAGGATGAGTTAACTGTACGCACCTAACCACTAAACCCCTCGGATCTAAACCCAATCGAGAATATGTGGAATCACCTCGATGGAGCTGCATGCATCATGGTCCTCAACCGAGAAACCACAGCATTGGTGTGGACATGGCTCTACATCATTGTCGATACCTTTTAGAAGCTTACTAACTTTCCTCTTGCACGTCTGCGATGCAAAAGGTGGTTATTCAGGCTTTGAATAGGAGGACCCATTAACGTGACTGGACTGTATATTAAGCTATTTGGAGGATTTTTTAATTAATCAGTCACAGTTTTATGTTGAGTAGAATTCTGTACATTTCTAAAATTTCGTAGTTCCTTCACCGTCTTGTACCTTGAACTGGAGTAAGGTATTCTACCATGAAACATGTGATAATTGAAAATGAACATAGTTTAGTTACTTTCTTAACAACTGCATATGTCTTGAAAATGAAAATTTGTGTTATTTGCGAGTAGCTTCCGTTCAAAAAGTCTTTTAACTTCTATTTTTTTGTAATAGTTTCCTTAATTTGATTTCACTTGCTTACTACCGGAGAGTACTAGCCTAATACTGTAACACACGGACTATTAAATACAAAACTGATAACAGTTTCTAGTTAGCAACACTTTTAAATTTGAATAGAATTGTTGTCCCAGGGTACGTGACCATGATGTACCTTGGATCACTTTTTCTCATCTGTAGCTGCGCAGAGTGGCCGGGCTGTTTGCGTGGCCCCTTCCGCCGGAGGTTCGAGTCCTCCCTCTGGCATGGGGGTGTTTGTTGACCTTAGCGTAAGTTACTTTAAGAAGTGTGTAAGTCTAGGGATCGATGAGCTCAGCAGTTTGGTCCCTTAGGAATTCACACACATTTGGAATAATGTTACTTTTCCTGAGCAGTTTTTGTAATTTCGGCTATAGAGATCAACACACAAAGTGAATCCCGTCATTTCAAAATGTAATAATAAAATACACCAAACTTCTGTTCGCAGGGCTGGCTGCAGGGTACCAGTCTGTAAAATGTTCCAAGGTACAACAGCCACCTCCTGATACGCCCATTAATAATGTCAGTTAAATTCTTTACTTGTTATGCTACCTTAATAACGTCTGCTTTGTGAATAGTCTGTTCATTAATACTGATCTAAAAGTATGCAACTACTGATATATGTTTTGTTCAGTTTCAACATCGTCATCAACATCATCAGTGATACGGTTTCCTCAGTGTGTTCGTTGATTACAGTGTTGTTGCGATATCAGTATGCATGTTTCACAAGTATTCACCCGTTTGGCGTTAAGGGTGTAAATAAAAAAAAAAAAAGAAAGACGATGAGTAAGACGTGTAGACTTACAATAGTAAAGCAGTATCTAACAGAAGGCCTGTAACGGCTGCGGTGCATACGAAAATGATAGAATAAACTGTTTCCCCTCTCCCAATTCATTCTTCTTAGACACTCATCTGAGCGGCATAGTGTAGATATCAAAACTGACTAGCAGTGTTGTTTATGTCAAATATTTTAAATAATGTACAAGCGAAAAAGAGCATGTCGTCTGTTCCCAGCAGTCACTCTATATCTATATATATATGCTCTGCAAACCACTGTGAAGTGCATGCCAGAGGAAGCTAAGCATGGCAACTCATTTCAGGGTTTCGTCCCGTTCCACGTATGGAATGCGGCAAGAATGTTTAAAAGCCTCTGTGCTTGTTACATTTAGTCTGATTCTTTCTTCGCAGTACGTAAAGCAATAATACGTAGAGGATGAAGAATATCTCTAGGTTCTTCACTTTGCACTGATTCTTGAAATTTTGTTAACAGGCTTTCACGGAATACTTCGCGACTGTCTTAATGGTTCAGACAGTTCATGTTGTCGGAACCTCCGTGACGCAATACTATGAGTCAAATAAATCTGTGACTATCCGTGCCACCCTTCTCTGTATACGTTCATTAACTCCCGATAGTGTTATCTGATACGGACCCCAAACACTTGTTGGATGTTGTACGATAGGACGGAGAGCTGATTTGTAAGCCCTCTCCTTTGTAGATTGACTGGTTTACCCGGAATCCTGCCGATGAAACGAAGTCTGCCACCGGGTCTTAATTACAACAGAGCCTATGTGACCATTCCATTTCCTGTCCATATATACATGAGTCGATTGATTATAATTCCGAACCATAGGTCTGGTAGTCACAGTATTCTACGTTTTGTCGTTTCGTAAACTGTATAATTACACATTTGTGTTCACTGAGAGCAAGTTATCATCCTTGCATCGTTTTGAAATCTTATCAAGATCTGAATGAATATTCATGCAGTTTTTTTTTCCTCACTGTACTTCATTATTGATAACTTCATCATCTGCGAAAAGTCTGAGGTTGCTATCGTCGGCAAGGTCTTTAACATAACACGAAAAAGAAAGCTATGGACTCACTTCCCTGTGCACTCATGAAGCTACTTCTTCTTCTGGCCATGATTATTCACCAAAAAAACATGCAGCGTCCTGCCTACTACTAAATTCTCAGCCCAATGACGAATTCAGTTTGATATCCCGTATAATTGTACTTTCATTTGTAAACGAAGGTGTGGAACCGAGTCAACTGATCATTCTACATACTATTTTACTGCAAGTAATTTTGTTAAAAGTTTTTAAATCTCAAATAGGTTTTTTCGTACAATTAGGTGTAAGTAGCTACTAAATGGTTAATGACTAATTGTTTTATAGTGAGTAGCAGAAGAATCTATCGACAGGTGTATGTAGTAGCGTTTTAATTTCTGTGGAATTAATAGAGGCGATAGTCACAGGGAAGTTTCTTTGTTATCTCTTTTTTACATTAAAAGATTGGACTGCGGAGTGATAGTAGATGGGGTTGACTTTTTCTTGAAATAGCAGTATAAGCTTTATCCTCTCGGGGGGACTAGTAAAACTGATATCTAAAGTGAACTGCAGAATTTGCAATCTTGGTCACATTTTATTTCGTACTAACAGACATTCAATTTTAGCTTTACAGAATCATTAGAACTTAATACCGACGACAAAGAGGACGCTTATTCGTAAAACAGTCGTACTCTTTTAGGACATGATGATAATTGTAAAAGTTAAACTGATTATCTGTTCATTTAAACTTAATTGTGTCCACGTCTGTAAGCTCTACGTTATATTTGATGATTAGTTCGCTAAGAAAAACATATCGTGGTCCACAACGTTTCAGTAAACTTTGGTACTGACAAAGCAGTATGTGGTATGTGCAACCAAGATTGCAAACCCACTCTGACAAATCAGTATTTTAACAGACTTCAAAATTTACTAAAATCAGTTTTGTGGTTTCATATGGAGTATTCTCCATATGAAACCACAAAACTGATTTCCTAAATTTTGAAGTCTGTTAAAATACTGATTTGTCAGAGTGGGGTTGCAATCTTAGTTGCACATGCCACATACTGCTTTGTCAGTACCCTACACAGTTAAGAAATATTTGTGGTGTGATTTTTTATTGCTCAGAGTGTGTTCATGTTTAAGAAGCCATTATACACGGTGTCCCAAAATATACTTTACAACTTGTCATATAACTCGACCTGCAATTAACTTAGATAGAAAAGTAGGGTATGTCAAATGCACAAGCCCAAAAAAAATTTTTTCTCTTTCTTTAATCAAGTCCAACTGTACATGTGCTCTCCCTGCACCCTTTACTTTTAGTGTGGTAGTTTTCAGAGTCTGTTAGTAATTTATTCCTGAAAGAAACATTTTTGTTTTGTTCCTAGTCTTTAAATCATATTAGTTGTTCAAGTAATATAACTTTATGAGATAAATATACAGACTGTTCCAGAAGGTAGTTTACAGCTTCAGTGTCACATAACTACACTGGTAACGAGAAAAAATGTAAAGTTTATCTGATTCACAAACTTGGTTCACTGAAACGAAATCAGACACCCAAGTCCAGAGAAACTTAAGAATGCGAAATGGGAAATCACCATCCTCCTGGCCATTCATAAGAAAGTACCACAGGAACTTCATGTAACAGGAAATGCCTTCTAATGACGGATATACGTAGAGAATGGCGACAGGTTTCCGAGCGCTCACTACAGAGGTCTGATCGTAAGGCATCAAAATAACTGCGAATCCATCGTACAACAGTGCACCGGGTACTCCGATAGCGTCTCCATCTGTTTCTGTAGAGACTGAAGTCGTTACAGGAAGTACACGACAAGCAAGAATGGTTCAAGTTGCTCTGAGCACTATGGGACTTAACATCTATGGTCATCAGTCCCCTAGAACTTAGAACTACTTAAACCTAACTAACCTAAGGACATCACACAACACCCAGTCATCACGAGGCAGAGAAAATCCCTGACCCCGCCGGGAATCGAACCCCGGAACCCGGGCGCGGGAAGCGAGAACGCTACCGCACGACCACGAGCTGCGGAGGACAAGCAAGAATAACGGTGGCTATTGAGACAGTTGACGTTGACATGTTGGAATAGGTCTGGACTAATAGTTGCCGTTATTCTTGTCACGATTTGGCTTGCCATCTAGTTTCGTATCCTGTAACAATTGCATTCTCTACAGAAACATATGAAGACGCTTTCGGAGTACCGGTCCACTGTCGTACAACGGATTCGCAGTGTTTTTGATGCCCTACGAACGGACTTCTGCGGTGGACGCTCGATAAGCTGTTGGGTTTCACTGAACTTGGGTATCTGATTTCGTGCCAATAAGCCACACCACACACTGAGCAGACTCCATTCTTCGTTTCGTTTATGATTTCCTACCAATAACAAAAAAGATTTTTTTTAGTTGCGTTGCATTGTCGTCTGGAAAGGCGAAATATTTATTCATTACTTTCTAAAAAAAAAATACTTCGTGCATCAGGCAAATATTTCTTCATTTTCAAAGTTAATTACAAGTCGAGTTATATGACAATGAAGTTGTAGATTACTTTTCGAGGCACATTGTATATCTACCCCATAAAGTTATGTCACTTGTACAAACAATATCATTTAATGATCTAGGTCAAAACAAAGGTGTTTCTTTCAGGAATAAATTAGTAATAGTGTCTGGAAACTAAGACATTAAAAAAAATTGTTAAAAAAGTGTTACGAGATCTGCAACGTGTGTACCCACTATAGATATTGTATCAAATTATCCAAATATTCACCTAAAGTGATATAATGCAAAAATGGATAATCTGAATTTGGAAGGGTTAATGGTAATTTGGAACGAGCTTTTCTCAAATACGGTTCCAGTAACCTAAGAAAAACACGTGAGTCTATGACTTTCTTTCAGTAGAAACGACGCTGCCTTCACTTAGGAGCAATGAATCTGCACTCACAAAATTTTTGTGACCATACATTCCAGGCGAAAAATAGAAGACACTACCGATATATCTTGGGCGGTTATTTGCTCGCTGATGGCGGAGACTATATTGTAAGAGAGACAGTGCCTCCAGTTATTTTATTGGAGTTAGGTGACAGCTACACAGCCTTTGAAGTCTCTCGTCCAAGTTTGGGTTTCTGTTGAGAGGGATGAGCCAAACACTGACATCTCTCAGAGAAACATGCTTGAGCGTGGGCACCTAGTGTCACACATTTGCATCAGTCTTCATGGTCTCCAGTGTCTTACAGGGGTTACTCAACAAAAAATTGTCTGTTACCTGGAAATGAGGTGCTTAGTATGAAGCTGGCTCTATGGTTTAGTTTTCCTTTTTCTGTCATCTAAAGGGTGTCCCAGAAATGTTGCTACAAACTTCGTGGGATTTTAGAGGGTGTCTTGCGGAACAAATAGAGGACAGGAACCCGTGTCCGGAAACGTCATCCAGCAATGCTATACAGTGTCGAGTTTGCGTCACGTTCTCGTTTACCGAGCACGGGGTCCCGGGCTCGATTCCCGCTGGGGTCAGGGATTTTCACCTGCCTCGAGATGACTGGGTGTTTGTGTTGTCCTCATCATTTCATCATCATTCATGAAAGTGGCGAGATTAGGCTGAGCAAAGGTTATAGGCGCCACCTCCAATTAGGCCACCCCTTCAGCAGCAAACATGATTTTGTACGCTGACGGACCGTAGGTGGAACGTCTCGCCATGTTGTTTGTTAGTGAGTGATCGCGACTGATTGCCGTGATCACCAGTGGAGAAGATGGAGCTAGCTGCTGCGTACAAGTCAGGCCTCCTATGAATGTGGGAAAGATGACCTGATCAGCTTGGTCCCTTAAAAATTCACACACATTTGAACTTTTTTCCCTGCGAATGTGATGTCTGTTGCCTTGGTGGATGACTGTTGAGGAGACGGGTTTACATTCGCAGTTTATTTTTCTCCTGTGGGCCTAAAACACTGGAAGTTTTAGAGGGTTCCAGGAGGAAAGTGATCTGTGAATGGAAACCCGAATCAAAAACGGCATCCACTGGAGCAACAGAGCACCTCACACATAGTAGACGAGACCTTTCTACGTAGCGTCTATCTTCATCTTCTCCACTGGCGATCGTGGCAATCAGTCTCGATCAACGAATAACAAACAGCATTGCGAGTCGTTCCGTCTACGGTTCCTCAGCGTACAAAGTCACGTTTGCTGCCAAAGGGTTGCCTAGTCGCACAGGCCGGTGCCTATAACTTCGACGCTCTGTAGAGTCATTGAAAACGTTTCCGGAGACGGGTCTCTATCCTCGTTTTGTTCTTCAAGACAGCCTCTAAAATCACCGAAGTTTGTCCCGGGTTCGATTCCCGGTGGGGTCAGGCATTTTCACCTGCCTCGAGATGACTTGGTATTTGTGTTGTCCTCATCATTTCATCATACTTCCTGAAAGTGGTGAGACTGGACTGCGTAAAGGTTGGAAATTTGTACGGGCGCTGGTAAATGCGCATTTGAACGCTTCACAATCCAAACATCATCATTGTCATCATCGAAGTTTGTCGTAACATTTCTGGGACACCCTGTACGTTGGCGAATGTGTCCTCAAGCACTCTTTCGAGTCTCGTCAAGCTGCCGGTTGACTTCCGACGTCTGTTTCAGGCGCGGACTCTTCATCAGCGACCTGCCTCTGCACGACGCCACCCGCGACCTCGTGCTTATGTCCGAGCAGTTCGAGGCGGACTACAAGCTGACTCGGAACCTCGAGATCCTTACCGACAAGCTGCAGCACACCTACCGCGAGCTGGAGGCCGAGAAGCAGAAGACGGACAGGTGCCTGTCTGCCACTGCATCCTGTCCGCCTAAACCACACAGCAAACGGCTTTCGACTAATCTCCCTTTGGCTGCTACACCGTGCTAATTCAACAGCATGTGCTATATAATACAATGCAATTCAAAAACTGCGTGAATGAAACTGATTGTGTTTGTAAATATCAGTTACATTGCATTCGTTCAACCAACCTCCGCGAGATAGCACCACGTGCATTACAGACAACAAACAAAGATGCCATTGGAATGTGTACAGTTCACATGGAGTCTGTAGTATTGTGAAATTCTATGTCGTTTTTCGAAGTGCAACCAGTTTTTATTTTTTAAATAGTATTTTGCAAGTGGTTCTTATGCGTGTTGCAGGCACGTTTCGTGGGAAATATACAGACGGCACAGTGCTGAAAAATTCAATAATGATGAGATTAACATGAAAATTTTCTGAGTATCGTAGGGCGTTATAGTGTAAAATCATTTACTGGTGAAAGGAACTTTTCGACCACGGTTACAGCGCCCTTATTCCGGGTCTACTGATATGTTATATCTACGTGGAGTCGCTTGTATTTTGTCATTGCTGCTCACTCTCGAATTTGGTTTGCCGTGTCACCTCGTTAAAGAGGAAATCTTATTTTCTTTTAAACTACAGCAAACAGTGCTGTGTAGCGAGACATAATTACACAGCTTATTCAGCTTCATGAGCGACATAAAAGTTACTGAGCAGGACGGTCCCACTTAAGCGAATATGTTGGTCATCGAATCATCTCTAAAGGGTTATGTCCCCCTCGTTCTCCACACTTAACCTCTCCACGCTACTTCCTGTGGGGTTGCCTTCAAGGAAGTGTCGATAAAAACCGGTCGTACACCCTAGTGGATCTAAATGTTAACCTTAAAAGAGAGATTAACATGATCAACATCAATATTAACATATGTTTAGTCTTTTCTGGCATGCTCGACATTTTGATGCTGGGGATTCGGGGTAGAGGTTAAATTTTTCAAATGGAACCATTAACATTTTATTCAAGAATTCACTTATCCAGAGTTCCTCAGGAAGGTATCACATTTTACCATTTTCGTCAATGAAACGTAAAGGATACACAGGTTGTGAAGAAACCGATTTCCTTACGGCCTTGAGTGTACACATTACGTATTCAATATAGTGTTGTAACAGAGATGTGGGCTTTGTTTATGATATCTGACTCCCGTAAACAAACGTACTAATTCCTCCCCACCCCACCCTCCCTTCACCCACGCACTTCATTTCTTATTGCTTTAGCCTACAGTGCACTGCAGTCGAGTGGGAGAGTAAGCTAGTAACTGTATGGCGGTATTACACACTGTGAATACAATTTTTCTTTAATATATATATATATATATATATATATATATATATATATATATATATATATATATATATATATATAGGGTGAGTCACCTAACATTATCGCTGGATATATTTCGTAAACCACATCAAATACTGACGAATAGATTCCACAGACCGAACGTGAGGAGAGGGGCTAGTGTAATTGGTTAATACAAACCATACAAAAATGCACGGAAGTATGTTTTTTTAACACAACCCTACGTTTTTTTAAATGGAACCACGTTAGTTTTGTTAGCACAACTCAATAAATAAACAAAAACGAAATCAGTGCCGTTTGTTGCATTGTAAAATGTTAATTACATCCGGAGATATTGTAACCTAAAGTTGACGCTTGAGTACCACTCCTCCGCTGTTCGATCGTGTGTATCGGAGAGCACCGAATTACGTAGGGATCCAAAGGGAACGGTGATGTACCTTAAGTACAGAAGAGTCTGGAACAGCACATTACGTCCACAGGCTAATACCATTTTATTAGTCTTTTTCACTGACGCACATGTACATTACCATGAGGAGTGAGATACACACGTGGTTTCCGTTTTCAATTACGGAGTGGAATAGAGTTCAAAAATGGCTCTGAGCACTATGGGACTCAACTGCTGAGGTTATTAGTCCCCTAGAACTTAGAACTACTTAAACCTAACTAACCTAAGGACATCACAAACATCCATGCCCGAGGCAGGATTCGAACCTGCGACCGTAGCAGTCTTGCGGTTCCAGAATGCAGAGCCTTTAACCGCACGGCCACTTCGGCCGGCGTGGAATAGAGTGTGTCCCGACATGTCAGGCCAATAGATGTTCAATGTGGTGGCCATCATTTGCTGCACACGATTTCAGTCTCTGGCGTAATGAATGTCGTACACGCCGCAGTACATCTGGTGTAATGTCGCCGCAGGCTGCCACAATACGTTGTTTCATATCCTCTGGGGTTGTAGGCACATCACGGAACACATTCTCCGTTAACGTATCCCACAGAAAGAAATCCACAGGTGTAAGATCAGGAGAACTGGCTGGCCAATTTATGCGTCCTCCACGTCCTATGAAACGCCCGTCGAACATCCTGTCAAGGGTCAGCCTAGTGTTAACTGCGGAATGTACAGGTGCACCATCATGCTGATACCACATACGTCGACGCGTTTCCAGTGGGACTTTTTCGAGCAACGTTGGCAAATCATTCTGTAGAAACGCGATGTATGTTGCAGCTGTTTGGGCCCCTGCAATGAAGTGAGGACCAATGAGGTGGTCGCCAATGATTCCGCACCATACATTTATAGTCCACGGTCGCTGTCGCTCTACCTGTCTGAGCCAGCGAGGATTGTCCACGGACCAGTAATGCATGTTCCGTAGATTCACTGCCCCGTCGTTTGTGAAACCCGCTTCATCGGTAAACAGGTAGAACTGCAACGCATTTCCTGTTAATGCCCATTGACAGAAATGCACTCGATGATTGAAGTCATCACCATGTAATTGCTGATGTAGCGACACATGAAACGGGTGATAGCGGTGACGATGCAGTATGCGCATGACACTACTTTGACTCAGTCCACCGGCTCTCGCAATGTCCCGTGTACTCATGTGTGGGTTCATGGCAACAGCAGTTAACACACCAACTGCACCCGCTTCTGCTGTGACGGGCCTGTTACGGACCCGTTTGCGTGCTACGACCATACCTGTTGCATACAGTTGGCGGTAGATGTTTTGCAATGTGCGGCACGTTGGATGCTCTCTGTCCGGGTACCGTTCTGCATACACCCTGCAGGCTTCAGCTGCATTTCGTCGACACTCGCCATAGATGAGTATCATCTCCCCTTTTCAGAGTTCGAATACACCATAGTCACAGTTCCTACAACACTACACTATCACAGACGTCTGGTAACACGGTGTACTACAGTTGGTCTGCGTGCGGAGATGAATGCAGAATAACAGTAGCACCAAGCGCTACATGCGGACACTGCGACAGCTAGATCAAACCACAACAGTGCACTACAGCCACACTCGTAAACACGGTCGTTATCGTAAACATGTCCCTGTAGATGCTGCTCGCCGACCGTGGCCCGTGTTTGTTACAACACGCAACTGAACGTCGGAGGTTTCAAGCGTCAACTTTAGGTTACAATATCTCCGGATGTAATTAACATTTTACAATGCAACAAACGGCACCGATTACGTTTTTGTTTATTTGTTCAGTTGTGCTAACAAAACTAACGTGGTTCCATTTAAAAAAACGTAGGGTTGTGTTAAAAAAACATACTTCCGTGCATTTTTGTATGGTTTGCATTAACCAATTACACTAGCCCCTCTCCTCACGTTCGGTCTGTGGAATCTATTCGTCAGTATTTGATGTGGTTTACGAAATACATTCAGCGGTAACGATAGGTGACTCACCCTGTATATACATGTGTGTGTGTGTGTGTGTGTGTGTGTGTGTGTGTGTGTGTGTGAGAGAGAGAGAGAGAGAGAGAGAGAGAGAGTGTGTGTGTGTGTGTGTGTGTGTGTGTGTGTGTGAGTGTGTGTGTGTGTGTTTTATGGACTGAAAATTTCCATTAAATTTTTCCCGAAAATATTCTAAGAAGTTATGTCGCCATCACCACGACGTGTAGCACACGTTATGTTCCACCGGTTTGGGCGCTCGTGGAAATAAAGGGTATAGATATTCCGTGCTTTCCTTGTAGCCATTACGAGAGAGTGTTATTTCATTGAATCCGAGTAGCTTCCCTCGTTTCACTTGTTTCAATGATATGAGGGTGTTGAAATCACTGTGGTAAACTTGGCATGACTTCCACACCATAGACGGTATAAAGTAGTTATAAAAATTCAGAGTGCATGTTTTGTCGGTGGTGATGAGACAAAATAAAATCCGACAACCAGCTGAACTTTGTATGTCTCTTTCGATGGACGGATTTCCATAAACTACCTCTCAAGCCCTCATAACACCACCATGGCACTGATTACACTCCAAATGTTTCTAAACTATTTGCATCTCTTCTTTCAAGCAAAGGGAGTCGAAGTGACTACCACAGCAACCAATATAAACTCACCATTGACTTTTTACACAGTATTCAAATATTATTACACCTTCTGAATGAGTGTTTCTGTTCTCCTTAGTGCTCAGATTCTCATTAATTTTTCACTTGTTGTCTTTGTTCTGTCTCTCTTGCCTAATTATTCTTGGCGTGTTTATTCCGTTCCCGCTCTTTCTCTGGCCAGCTGTACGCTCCCATCTGGGGGAAATTTGGAAGACGCAGTATTGTCATTTATGCAGGCCATTTTCGTAGAGATTGAGGGTCAATAATAAAACTTTGTACCTAAAATGATCTATGTTTATAATTGTGTACAAAGTGACTAAAAGTACAGAGGAACAGATATATATGCTGAAATTCGCATCTAATATAATCTTTCTATCTAAAGGTAAGAAGAAGGAATCAGTTTTCTAAGAACAGAATACCTTGGAGGTGAATCAAAAGAGTGACTGTGAGTAGTACGGAATAGATCACTTAATTACTAAATATGAAACTGAAAACATCTAAACACTACTTCAAGGTTTTCCACTTGGTAGTCACTGGCAATAACCCATGAGGAGCTGCGACGTATTATTTCTGCGAAAATAGTGAATTTATACAGTTTAACTTTTGTGTTTATCTAACTCATTATTCCAAAAGACATAGTAAGAATATGACTCTTCCTGCAGCTATGAGGGCGTCACCATTTCAATGTCCACATGAAAAGGCTCGAAGGTCCTCTCAGAAACGGTAGAAGGATGATGGCATCCATGGTAGCTGAAACTGAGAAGGGGAAAGGATTTCCTTAACGGTAGATAACATAAATGTGGTCTTGCCATTTATTCAGAAAAGAACTCGATCAACTGATTTTCAAACTCGCTAAATAGCGTCACGTCAGGTTTGCTAATGCCCTAGTACTAGAGCAATCGACTGGAAACGGCATGATTAGTAAGGCAGTACCTCATAACGGTATTAAGTTGGGAAATAGAAAACTCTGCTCACAACGCGACTGTAACAGTTGAAGTGTCTGTTCTTCCAGAGCGCCAGTGCAAGGGAAAGTTTCAGCTGCAAGCATCATCACGTCGCAAACAAGGTATTTGAACTGATGTGATACTGGAACCCTATCTTTACCTATATTGTACTAATATTTTAATTTCTGCGTAAGTAATACACCCAGAATTCTGTATAACCTGTGGGCGTATCCTAATGTTGATTTGCTCCACCGTTTCGACCCTCTACCGGTCCTTCTAACGTCAGGTTAACTGTTTGCGAATACCGTAGCGTAAGTCTCACAAAGTGTCCCTTGTTTTTTCATAGACTCATGTCTTCACCTACTCATTTTCATAGTAATTCAGTTCATGGGCACTTAATTTCTAATATTCTTCGATATGATGTCGTTTCAAATGTTTCTAGTTTAATCTCTCCAGTGGTTCACGTTTCCATACGATGCTGCTTTCCAGACGTACACTTTCTGTAATTTCTTTCTATTTTCTTATCAGTATCATACCAGGAGTGCTCTTACATAAAGAAGGCTTTCTTCTCCTACATCTGATAACTTTTTTACGTGATTTATCCTGTGTAAACTTGCTTCCTAGATGGAAGAATTCTTTCATTCCTTCCACTGAATTGTCACCGCCTTAAAAGAGAATGCAGGTCAGTTTGGAGTGCTGAGATATTGTAGAATCTGAACCGCTGTCGCAAGACACGACAGTGAGTGGTCATATGAAATCAGTGGATTAAGGTGATGGTCAACAATGATAAAAAGGTGCTATTATACCTGAACGTTCCCATGAACACACCGTGTATGAAGTTATCCTATTTATCGGTGTATCTACACAGGCTGTTCAACGTACCCGCAGGGGATAGTGTACCACAGGCGGCCATCTAACATACCGTATGAACAGTGGCCCTAAAGAGACCCTAACAGCGAAGTATGGGGTATTTTATCAATGACAATGTGTTTAAAACCGGATGTGAATTGTGATGTTAGTCTATACAGGCCTATATGAAGCAATTTCGAGTAAATATTGCGAAGTAAATCGAAACGTGGGATATATGAGGACAGATGGCTCTCAGAAGTCCATTGTTGACAGCGACAATTGAAGCTACACGTGTTCAATGGGCAAAACAACACTGAAAACGGATAGTAACTGACAGTGTGTGCAGTGTAACCCTATGAGTTACGATTTTGCTCATTTCCTATTGCACCAAGGTGTCAGGTGTATCAACGGGCTATTAAGGCAGGAAGTAGTTCTGTGGTGTTTTAGGCGAACAGTTTGTGCCACGACTGGGCCAACTCAGGTTACCGGAAATGTGCCGGCCGGAGTGGCAGAGCGGTTCTAGGCGCTACAGTCTGGAACCGCGCCACCGCTACGGTCGCAGCTTCGAATCCTGCCTCGGGCATGGATGTGTGTGATGTCCTTAGGTTAGTTAGGTTTAAGCAGTTCTAAGTTGTAGGGGACTGATGACCTCATAAGTTAAGCCCCATAGTGCTCAGAGCCATTTGAACCATTTTGAACCGGAAGTGTATACCATAACGTTTATTTCAAATTTGTGTTACCTTTTCGTAGGACGTCATGGTGAGAATGCTGTGGACAATCCCGACTTCCAGTATGGCAACAGCCGTTTTCACTAGACCGCACACATACTTCCTGGTTTGACGAACACTCCGTCACACTTTCTCACCTCAAATGACTTGCTAAATCATTCAATCTCAATTGCATAGAAAATGTTGGGGACTATTTGGATCAAATGGTGAAACATAGCAACCAACATCTCCGAAAATTTGTCATCTCTACAGGAGTGGCTTCAGCTATATGTGGCATACCTGAAGAATCTTGGGGACACTCTTCCTCGACAAGCTGTGACCTCTATGACGACCAGACGTGATATTATGCCATATCACCGCGACATCTCCTAGCCTCTTCAGTCCCCATGTACCATATATGATAGCTCCCGGTTGTATTCTTTTTCTCGGGTGCGTACGCCTATGGTACCACGTACGACACACATTGTGTTTGCCACAGCTCACATGATCGTCCTTCTGCCGAGAGCCACGAGGCGGCAGCACTGACTATAGACTTGGGAGTGTGCAACCGCACAGCATCCAAAATAAAGAAAAGGCCATACCATTGTTTCTGATTACAAGTGTTTTCACTCTTTTCAATAATTTACTAAAGCTGTACAGACATTCCTCAGAAATTATTACTTAAATTAATGTTACAACGGCTTTATAATGTTTACACTTTTGGGTATCATATATAATGGGTGGGGTTGTGTTGGGGGAGGAGACCAAACTGCGAGGTCATCGGTCTCATCGGATTAGGGAAGGAAGTCGGCCGTGCCCTTTTCAAAGGAACCATCCCGGCATTTGCCTGAAGAGATTTAGGGAAATCACGGAAAGCCTAAATCAGGATGGCCGGACGCGGGATTGAACCGTCGTCCTTCCGAATGCGATTCCAGTGTGCTAACCACTGCGCCACCTCGCTCGGTCATATATAATACCTCAGGACTCAATGAAGACTTAATTTAAGTCAGTGTAAGTATTTTTTTTTCCTTTTAATCCTTCTTTTCGCTTTATTCCCAGGCTTAACTTCAATGTCCAGAAGATGTGAAAATGCCGAGTAGGAGGTTGAGGCGTTACCTTTGTACGGTGTGAGCAGTGCAAAGTCGTCCTTTGTTTCACTACTGACAAGAATACCTTAATATCTTCCACAGAAAATTAAATTAAATTATGACAAAATGTAATCAGTGGATTATACAGCCAGCCGATTGCAGATAACTGGTTGGCTGTATAATCCTATGTTGAAACTACAGTAGTAAATCGTTGCTGAGTAACAGGGATGTTCAAAACTGTAACAAAATGTAATGTTAACTCAATAAGATCCACGTGGTAAGATCAAGAAAAGTGAAATTACTTCTAAAAAATATGCTATGGAAATTTTGTTTGAACATTGTGTATTGTTTATTTAAATTGTTGAAAGTTTTGATACCAAGTGTGTATTTTGACTTATCTTGATATCTGCAGTAAATAATAAGAGGAATATCTGTAACTTTTTTCCTTAGTAATACGAAGCTGCAAAGTTCTGTGCGTTATTGTCCTGTTTAAGTGCTGAGGTTCACTATGGTACATGTACTTTCTGTTGTATCCTACCTTGACGTGAAATATGTGGAGTCTAGGAAAGCCTGCCTTCTCGGATCGCTAGACAACGTTCGAAAAAATCGTATTAATGAGTTTTATTACGAAATTAACAATGACAATACTTAACTTCAACAGTAACACAGAAGTGTCGCAATCAAAGGGCGACATGCAAATAAGAAATCTCTTCAGTATACAGGGTGTTACAAAAAGGTTCGGCCAATCATCCAGGAAACATTCCTCACACACAAATAAACAAAAGATGTTATGTGGAGTGTCCGGAAACGCTTAATTTCCATGTTAGAGCTCATTTTAGTTTCTTCCACCTACGCTCAATGGAGCACGTTATCATGATTTCACACGGGCTACTCTACCTGTGCTGCTAGAACATGTGCCTCTACAGGTACGAGGCAACATGTGGTTCATGCACGATGGAGCTCCTGCACATTTCTGTCGAAGTGTTCCTACGCTTCTCAACAACAGATTCGGTGACCGATGGATTGGTAGAAGCGGGCCAATTTCATGGCCTCCACGCTCTCCTGACCTCAACCCTCTTGACTTTCATTTATGGAGGCATTTGAAAGCTCTTGTCTACGCAACCCCGGTACCTAATGTGGAGACTCTTCGTGCTCGTATTGTGGACGGCTGTGATACAATACGCCATTCTCCAGGGCTGCATCAGCGCATCAGGGATTCTCTGCGACGGAGGATGGATGCATGTATCCTCGCTAACGGAGGACATTTTGAACATTTCGTGTAACAAAGTGTTTGAAGTCACGCTGGTACGTTCTGTTGCTGTATGTTTCCATTCCATGATTAATATGATTTGAAGAGAAGTAATAAAATGAGCTCTAACATGGAAAGTAAGCGTTTCCGGGCACATGTCCACATAATATATTTTCTTTCTTTGTGTGTGAGGAATGTTTCCTGAAAGTTTGGCCGTACCTTTTTGTAACACCCTGTATACAATTCCTAAGTGGCCGGTCTTGAAGTATCTAATATCGATGCGGCTGTAGAAGTGGGCCGCGGCCAGTCTGGAGCGGCGCTTGTGTCCTGTGCACATAGTCGTTGTCGTCCTAGAGAGGGGACGGTCAGCGTGCAATAGGCTGGCGTCTTGTCACAGCCGTCTCTGCTCTCTCGTTTCCGGCTGGTCTGCCGGTGCCTGACTTTACGCCATAACACTTTCAATATGTGCTCCGGATTGAAGAGGTTTGGGGTGACTACTAGTTTTTCTGATGTGCTTTTATTGTCCTTTTTCCGCAATGTATCTTACCTCAGGGCACAACTTCTGTGCCGTCTGCGAACCTCAGAATCGGAGTTCAGGAATTCAGTGTATAACTGCACATACTGTCAGACTAGCCAAACAAGCTGTGGACATTAATGGCCTCGGATATAGAGTGTGTAACGTTACACTACTAAGTGACACGTTGAAAACGTCTGGTTCTTCCTTCTGGAACTAAGGACGCCACGATAATCGCTGAGGACCGCGAGCCAAGGCAGGTTGGCATTTTTTGTGTGCTCCAGGAGAACGGCCTCCCCCCTGCATCCCTCATCTGCTAGGAGACTGCGCGACCTTGACCGCCCGAGCAGCCCTTACCCTCAGCCGGCGCAGCACCGTTACCAACTACGGAACACTTTCCGTTACTCGGGCCACACCAATCGCAGGAACAATGACAACCATTATTCATTAATTTATTACTGAATGTTCTGCAAATACTTTTCTCCAACACATTGCGAGTTCTTAAGACTTCCCTTGAATTGAGCTGTTGTTGCAGTGCATTCAGACAGACGCTAAAATAGGTAACAAGCGTCACGAAACAATGAAACACCGTAAGACAATCATCAGCCACTGAATACTGAATGCTACTCTGGCATAATTTCTAACTCATTCATTACTTTACGTTTCACTTATGAAATACTTAAAAGGCAAATAGTGAAGAGCTAACTAAGGCTGCATGCAAAGACTAGCAAAGTAACGAAAATCGAAATTTTAGTGCGGCCGCACTTGTTAACTTTACCCAACCTTTAGAACTAACATTCCCCTAACCACACAAAAACAACACAGGTCACACTGTTTATTCTTTTCTGGCGTCAGCGTTGTCACTCACTTTCGTAGACGTCATATGCCCAGGCAGATTTTCTAGTCGTGAAGACTGCGTCTCATCTAGCACTCTAACAGTGCAGCTCTCTTCTTGCCCTCTTATCGACTGCAAGTATAAGAACAAAGTCATGCCAGGGAATAGCTAGTTAAGGAGTAGGTCGTCAAGAAAGAAAGCTCTCGGGGTACCACAATGTTACGAAACGGCCGATAAAAAATTTCCCGTTCGAAAGCAGTATAGTGCAAAATCGGTATGCCATACAGGCAAAATCGCCGTGAGCATTGAGGAAATCAGCACACCCACGGTTAGATAAAACATCGCGTCTTGCTGCGTCAAGAAGTCGGTAACTGCCTGCTGCACATCTTCGTCTAGCAGGAATTGTTGACCGTTCAAGGGACTGAAGGCGTGATAATTGCATAGGGAGACGTTATAACTACAGGGTGGGTGCTTCAGTATCTCCCACTTATAACTGACGTAACTTCTGCGTTACGACATTTGTGATATGGGGACGTGCGCAATTGGAGACGTTCGCAATTCCTCCCCCCCCCCTTTATATCCAACCCATCTCATCCTCTCTTTGTCGATCTCCTCCTTCCCCTCTCTCTGAGCAAAATCTCCTCTCCTGTCAATCTATTCCTCCTTCCTCTCCCTGTTCAAATACTCCCCTTTGCTTATTGTGTGCATCTCCTCAACTATCTGTCCCTCTCCTCCACTTCTCTTTCTCTGACCATTTCCATCTATCCCTCTCTATGTTCATGTCTTCCTCCAGCATCTATCTCTTCCTCCCTCCATCTCTGCCCAACTCCTCTTCTTCCCTTTCTCTGCCCGTCTCCTTCTCAACCCAGTTTCTGTTCATCACCTCTTCGTCTAGCTCTCTATCCATCTCCTTCTCCTCCTCCTCCTCCTCCTCCTCCTTCTGTCTCTGCCTGTCTCCTCCTTCATCCTCACTGTCTGTCCTCCTTCCATTCTCCACGTTATCACAGTGAGCCTAATAGGGAGTTCTTAGCCCTGCAGTATTTCTTTACAGATTTTATATTGTATGTGTACCATCTTAAATATATTTTACATATATTTCTCGCATTTCACTCGTATTTGTACACATAATACATCAGTATATCTAGCGAATTTCGCACTGCAGTTTCATTTTCATGCAGGTTAATTTTTATGACGTCGTATCTCGTCCACTATCTGCTGTACAATGATGTAATTTTGCAGGTACATCCAGTGGTATATATGTCTACTGTCTGCGAAATCTGTTGTGAATAGAGTTAGTAATAAAAAAGTATCGTAATGGATTAAAACGTCATTTTCGACGCGGAAGTTTATGAAGTCATATGTCCTGAAATATGTGCCGTACATTGGGCTATTTTTCTAGGTTCATTCAGCGGCATCTTAGTATTCATAACTCATATCTCCTGAAATAAGTGTCATACAATCTTGTAGTTTTCTGTGATATATGCGAATAATGTCTCCAAAATGTGTCACGAATACAAATTGTAGTAAAGAAGTAATAACTTGAAACGTCATGCTTTATGAGGCGATTTTACTGCAGGGACAACGAAAATGTAGTAAGTAATAAACTTCTTTAAACTTTTAATGGAGTCGTCAGTGGCAGAAAGTTTTATAAAGGTTTGAAATTATTTGTAAACTTTATTACAAGTCTCCAAGTGCTGTCATTCTCAAATAACGGGCTGATAATCTCCGTATTGAGTGCCCAGAAGTTGTTCCTTCTCAAATAATGAATGAATAAAATATCGTTATTCGAGTGTCACGGGCTACGCAGACTTTTCGCCAACACCCCTTTGATAGATGGGTGGTTCTTAGACTCTGAGTGATTCTTTCCAGACAGTCAACGATGTGTGAAGCGAGTTTTGTTGCAATTAGTCCAGGAAATGTGGGACATACATATATAACAGATACGTATGTCACACACACGTACACTCATGTTCATAAATTGAGGATAATGCTGATACACGGTGAAACAACGCTCTGATGGCCGGTCTGCGGGTTTAAATCACCTCGGGGTATGACCATGCGGTGCATTTGACCTGCGGTCGTCGCACGGTGGCGCTGGCAACAGTTCACATACGCAGAGGTGTGTTGGTGCATGTCAGAGTACGGTGCAGCGAGTAACTGTGCAGACGTTTTCAGACGTGCTAATGGGGACTGTGTAATGAAAGTGGCTCAAAGAACACATATTGATGACGTTATGAGGAGTAGAATACTAGGGTGACTGGAGGCTGGTCAAACACAGCATGTCGTAGCATGGGCCCTCCGTGTGCGACAAAGTGTGATCTCAAGATTATGGCAACGATTCCAGCAGACAGGAAACGTGTCCAAGCGCTAAAGTACGGGACGTCCACAGTGTACAACACCACAAGAAAACCAATATCTCACAATCAGTGCCCGCAGACGGCCACAGAGTACTGCAGGTCTCCTTGCTCGGTACCTTACCGCAGCGTCTGGAACAGTTGTTTCCAGACACACAGTCTACAGACGACTGAACAGACATGGTTTATTTGCCGGGAGACCTGGTCACAGGAGATCCCGTAAAGCCTGGTGTCAAGAACACAGTACATGGTCATTGGAACAGTGGTCCCAGGTTATGTTCACGGACGAGTCCAGGTATAGTCTGAACAGTGGTTCTCGCCGGGTTTTCATTTGGCGTGAACCAGGAAGGAGATACCAACCCCTTAATTTCCTGGAAAGGTCTTGATTTGATGGTGTGGGGTGGGATTATGATTGGTGCACGTACACAGAGGAACTGTAACAGGTCAGGTGTATCGGAACGTCATTTTGCACCAGTATGTCTGCCTTTTAAGGAGTGCAGAGGGTCCCACCTTCCTCCTGACGGATGATAAGGCACGGTCCCAAGAAGCTGCCATCGTGGAGGAGTACCTTGAAACAGAAGATATCAGGCGAATGGAGTGGCATGCGTGTTCTCCAAACCTAAACCCTGGGATGCTCTCGGTCGACGTATCGCTGCACGTCTTCAAAACCCTAGGACACTTCAAGAGCTCTGACAGACACTGATGCAAGAATGGGAGGCTATGCCCCAGCAACTGCTCGACCACCTGATTCAGAGTATGCCAACCCGTTGTGCGGCCTGTGTACGTGTGCATGGTGGTCATACCCCATATTGATGTCGGGGTACATGCGCAGGAAACTGGCGTTTTGTAGCACAAGTGTTTCGGGACGGTTTTCTCAACTTATCACCAATACCGTGGACTTACAGATTTGTGTCGTGTGTGTTCCCTAAGTGCCTATGCCATTAGCACCATTAGTGCCACGTTGTGTGGCACCACATTCTGCAATTATCTTTAATTTATGAGCATGAGTGCACATACATACATATTATACGTTATAAGTTATATGGGTTTATTGATGCTTGGTGTCCAAGCATGAGAACAACCGTTTTACAGCCGTAAGGTCTTCGACCTAATGTCGAGAGTCGTGGCCGTACTTCACATACTTCAACATCATCTACTATCTGTCCCTGCCACAAAGTGTCGCCATATGGCACTGTACTCCCATGCAGCCGCTACATCTTGCTCTGACATCGGCCCAATTTTGACAGGTCCTTTCTAGTTCCACATTTTTACAGTACTTTATACCGTCTAACTGATTCTCCTCTCTTACGTCCGCATGATAAATCGAAATGGAACTCGTAGAATTAAAAAACATTATACGGAACGCAGCGCCGGTTCGCCATAAAGACGACACACTGCTGTAGACGTTAGTAGAGGCTTGATTCGCCGTGTGTGACGGCAGCACCTCAGCCCCCCACGCGCGCGTCTCTCTGCCCGCAGGCTGCTGTACTCGGTGCTGCCGCCCAGCGTGGCCAACGAGCTGCGCCACCGGCGGCCGGTGCCGGCTCGCCGCTACGACTGTGTCACGCTGCTCTTCTCGGGCATCGTCGGCTTCAGCGACTACTGCGCCGCCAACACGGACGCCCGCGGCGCCATGAAGATCGTCTGCATGCTCAACCAGCTCTACACCGCCTTCGACGTGCTCACCGACCCCAAGAGGAACCCCAACGTCTACAAGGTCAGTCCGAGTTCTAGCCACCATACTTGCCCCCTTAATCAGTCTGCTACGTCAGTAGTGTAGGAAGTCTAATGTGTGATCGCTTCACTTGTTGGTGACTGATTCTAGAAAAAAATTATCGCAAACGGCAGTAACTGAGATGTACTGTAGATGATACACCCCTCTCCGTCC
Source organism: Schistocerca piceifrons (assembly GCF_021461385.2). NCBI lineage: Eukaryota > Metazoa > Arthropoda > Insecta > Orthoptera > Acrididae > Schistocerca > Schistocerca piceifrons. The sequence goes on from NC_060144.1 coordinate 281,931,123, forward strand.
AAACAGGCGTCAGCAGGCCCAACGGTAACGGCCGACCGCCGTGTCATCCTCAGCCGACAGCCGTCATTGGACACGGATACGGAAGGGCATGTGGTCAGCGAACCGCTCTCCCGGCCGTTGTCCGTTTTCGGGGCCGGAGCCGCTTCTACTCAATCAAGTGGCTCCTCTACTGGCCTCCCAAGGGCGTAGTGAACCCCATTTGCTGACAGTACTCGGCAGAGCCGAATGGTCCCCCATCGAAGTGCTACCTGAGGCCGCCAGTCACTAACTTCGGTTATCCGACGGTAACCGGTGTTACCACTGCTCCAAGGCCGTTTTCGAATGATACACAGGATGACTGTAACCAAAGTCCAGCTTCAAAATACTGTAAAAAAAGAACCGCAGCTCAAAATGACGGCATATTAGAACGGAATGTAATCGAAGATGCGGAAAAGTTAGCCTTATGGTTATTTTTTTGCTGTCTTAAAAATTTTGTAAAATTAAATTTAAAAATTATGTTTCGAGCTTAAACATTACGGCTTTCTGCCTTTATAAGATTATGGTAATATATATTAAAATTTTGAAATTTAATTGTGGCCCTCAGCCATTCGTATTGCACGTTGCATATGTTTGCTGTTTTTTTAAATTATTTTATTGCTATCTTAATTGGATTTTTATCTTGTTGAATTGTTAAGATTTCTTGTTTCGAGGCCTTCAGCCGTGAAAGAGTTGCATTCGGTAAAGGTCCGGCTATGTGCCGCTTTGGTTGTAAAGGTTATTAAATTACAATAAATGACATTTAGAAGGAGAAACTGAACAAAAATTTTCCCAGTAGATGGTACTGTAAGCGTCATAACGTAAATGGGTTCGATTGCAAGTGAATCTCAATACGGCGGTTACGATGTGAAACGCACCTTAAACCAATCTTACTGTGCAATGTGCATGAGTGTACAAGTTTGGTATTGAGGAGCCGTGGCACAGTTAAGGCCACTCACCGCAGCAGGATAGTACCACATCGGACGGCAAAATTGGTTTTCAATGGTCCTGAGGTTAAAAATCGCAAAAATAGCGACACTGAAATTGGATTTTCACTGCCGTGAGACTGACGCAATACGTTTCCAATACGTCGTCCACAGTTTTCTGCCACTAGCTGAAATCGAGGAACAGCATGTTCCACAACGCATCGGAGTGCCTCAGAGGTAAGCTTACAATGCGTTGCTCAATGCGTGCCTTGAAATCAGCTACGTTTGTGATCGGAGCACTGAATACAGCGCCTTCAGATATCCCCACAGCCATAAGTCACATTGATTAAGACCGAGTGCTCTGGACGACGAGGCTGTAGGGAAATGACGGCTCACAATTCTAGTATTTCCAGAATGCTTCTGCAGTGGTTGCTTCACTCTCTGTGCAATGTTCGGAGGAGCACCGTCTTGCATGAAAATTATCCTGCCAACATATCCAAACTGTTGAAGGGTTTAGAATGATGTACTCAAAAGACTCTCATAGCAGTTACCAGTGATAATGCAGATAACACAGCCCGCAGGACTCATCTTCTCGAAAACATATGTCCCTACCGTAAACGATGCCGTCAGCTCCAATGACATATTTACCTTGACAGACTGAAGCGGTACCGGTTGACGTGCAATCGCATTTTCCGTTGCTCTATTCTGCAATCCTGTGTATTGACGTTATCTTGGAGACGGAAATGGGCTTCCTCTGTCCAAATAATGTTATATGGCCTCTAATTGTCCATTTACATTCGAGCAACCAATTGTAGACTGAGCATTTGTCTTACTGGCAGATCATCCTGAAGCAACTTCTGAATAACTTTTTATGAGTAGCAATGCGGAATAATTTTTAGAATTTTGTTCACCGTCCTCACAGACGTGTTCATTTTCGAGCAGTTCCCCGTTCACATAATAGCACACAACTGCTCGATCCCCCTGCAAAGCTGTGGCCACATCTTCTACTGACGTCCGATGATTGCTTTCCTCCCTCTCCCACACTGCTCTTTAAAAGAACGTGTGTTTCCGAATTCCGTAATTAGTTTCTCCAGACCCTTGGAACACATCGGACGAACGCCTTTTTTCGTACCTTTAAGTGTTCCGAAATTCTGTAGCGCTACTGACACACATTAAATGTTCTTGTAAAAGATCTTTATGAGCAGTGCGCAATCCTGCGTAGAGGCAGCCATACCGATATCTCAGACGGGAACTGAGCAACAGCCGTGTACCACACGTCCTTTATTTTGCACATTATACTGCTACCAGCGACATCGAGTGGTAAAATTTTCGTAAATTTTTTTCCATGACGTTCACTGTATCACCTAGATGGATGTTATGCGTGTATATGTGTGACTGTTCATGGTCCGTAACAATACAATAGAAGTCATCTTATACAAGTTAACTGTCATTTATAAAATAGTTAAAAAATTAAAGTGAGTTATTCCTTGTAATAACACAAAGTTAAACGCTACATTAGAAGTTGCCCATCTCGTAAACAAATTCAAGTGAAGGAACAGTATAATAAAAGCTTACTGGTTGAAAACTGACAGAATAACATTGAATACAAAAGCACACCGGACAAAAAATGAGTCCCCCCACAGAAATCATCATGGCCATCATTTAATGCCGTGTAATTACGCGACTTTATAACCACATGTATTCAGTTGGGAAGTGTGTTCAGGTACGTAGCACCCAGGTTAAGCTATCGATTAGGATTTTATCGTGCAATTTTACCAAATTGCGGGTATGCTGATGTCGGCATTTTACCCATTGTTGCAGCATCACCAGTGGATTTTCGAGGGAGTTCAAATCAGGTGATTTTACAGGCCAGTGGAGATGCAATAGGGTTGCGGGGTGATCAGGAAACCATTGACAAGTTCTTCCAGCCCGACGAACTTTCCTGCTGTGGTCTTATAGGCCTATGTGATCAATGGCCTTTTCAGAGATGACCGGCTCCTCGTGTTGATCGCACACGGTTCCCGTTGTAATTTTCTGTCACTAACAGCTTAAGATGGGCCTTCATTCACTGGCTGCAGCAATTCCTATCGCGTTTGGAAGCTATTTTGATTCACAAGCCGTGGAACGCGGCTCCGGTCTCTATGTCAGGATGTTTCTACGACCACAGTTCTGATGTCGTGTTTTGTGGCTATGACACGTTGGATACTCCTCCACGTTTAACTCCAACATATCAAGCAATTTCACACACTGTATGGCCATGGGTGCGGCAAAGCGTGGTTGTTCCACTTTGCCACTCTGTCACGGGCTTACATTAACTCATATTTATCTGCAATATCTATTTGAAACGTAAATGTCTCACTGATCACTACTGCCTTATGCTTACGCAGAAGCAGTGCTTCTTTAGTCAGGAACGTGACTCGATCACTGCATCATCTGTAAACACTGAACTATTCATGTGTGTGTGCGCACTTCCGTAATTAATTTTTTGTCCGGTGAGTTTATCAAGTAACACAAAGATTGAAGTACGGAGCAGCGAAGAATATACAGGGCGTATCTGAAATAACTGTAGAAAATGAGAGGTTCTATAGAGTAGATCGTAACAAGGATATTTCACATACCAACCCATGTCCACATCCCGTAGCGTACGGGACTAGGCGTCGCTGAACAGCGTCGCGTGCCGCTAAGAAGGTAGGCACACAACATGCCATCCGTGCCGTCACGGTAGCAGGCCAACGATTTCATTGTATTTGTGACTTCATCGTAGAAGAGACGACAGATTGAAGTTTTATGACCGGTATTTGAAAACGCTATAGTCGACATAGTTGCGGATATTCCAGGAGGGACAACATTATGGGTGTTCCGCCTCTTACTAGGACGTGAATGCGTTGTTTTTGCCTGTACAAATGCCTGTTGGACAGGTGTTGCATAGAGGGCAGCCGCTGTGCCCACTGCAGAATCTGGCTCGCCCTGCGTCACTTCGTCGTCAAACGGGACACTTTTGTGTTTGTTAGTGTGGGCGCGGACAGGAAATGGAGCACGATTCTCGGGAGGAAAGGGCAGACATGCACTGTGCTTGCGGGCGGCGGATGAAAATGCTCACGCTGTCCGACGTTTGTACGTTCGATGGCTTCCGAATAGACGAGTGCCAAATCTATGGAGATTTACTGCCATATACAGGTCCCTATGAGAGGTAGGTTCACTTGAGGTGCGTCTTCCACTAGCACGTTCTCGCAATGTGCATGAGCTACTTCGAAACCTGGTGTAATCATTTTGTATTACAAGTCTGAAGGCCTGACGTACGCGGTCATGAGCGTACAGTGCAATACGCCAGGGCTTGAAGAGGAGGATTTAGCACCGCTGAAAAAGACAGCATCAATTCGCTGTGTGTTGGCCGGGAAATAGGTGTAATCCATTCCGCAATTTGGCGTTGTGTGGCATGAGGATGATTTGCACACCTACCATCTTCAGAGGATTCTCACCCTTAACCCAGACGATTTTCCACGTCTAACTGAATACTGCCAGCTGATAGCGCGCATTATGGCAGCCTCCGATGCAGTTTCCACTTTGCCAAGGGTGTTCGAAAGAAAGCGACAGTAACTCTAGCGTCGTCGCACGGCGTGTTTTCAAGGAGGAGGGCGTAATTTCGAGTACTTTTTATAACTATTTTCAAATAAAGGTTATACAACTTCACCCCAGCTTTTCATTTACCTTGATCCCATAAATACATTGCAAACGTTTCCCTGCAGACCTGCTACCATGACAGCTCGGATGGCATGTTGTCTGCCTACCATCTTGGCAGAGAGCGACGATGTTCAACGATATTAGCGTCGGACATGGGTTGAATTGCGAAATATGCTTGTATCGGGCCTCTCATATTTTACGTTCATTTCAAATATAACATGTAGAGTATATGAAACGTAAAGGGTGTCTCAGAACTGTTGCGACAAACTTCGTGGGTCTGTGGGCGGCGTCTTGAGTAAAAAGTCGAGTACAGGAACCAGCGTCTGAAAATGTCTTCCAACGAAGCTACAGAGCGTCGAAGTTAAATGTGCCAACGCCTGCTCCTTCGGCAGCAAACATGATTTTGTACGCTGATGGTTCGTAGGAGGAATGTCTGCAAATGTTGCTATTCAGTGATCTCGACTGATTGCCACGATCGCCAGCGGAGAGTATGGAGCTAGCTCCTGCGTAGAAAGGCCTTGTCTTCTACGAACACAGTGCCCAATTACCTCAGTGGATGTAGGTTTATTTTTCTCCTGTATACCGAGAAACACTGAAGATTTTATAGTGTTGCAGAAGATAAATAAACTGGGGATGGAAACCATCAAGGTAACAGAACATCGTATTCGTAGGAGACAAGGCGTGCCTGCGCAGCAGCCAGCTACATCTTCTTCACTGTTGATCGTGGCAGTCAGTCTCGATCACTGAATAACAAACAACATTGTCAGACGTTCCTCCTACGACCGTCAGCGTACGATGTCACGATTCAAGAAGGGTGGCCTAGTAGCACGCACCGGGACTTATAAAGTCGACGATCTGTAGCGTCCTTGGATGATGTTTCGAATCAAAGGTTCCTCTTCTCGACTGGGTCCTCAAGACACCGTCTACAACACCTCGAAGTGTTTCACGACATTCCTGGGACGGTCCGTATATGTGATGTGCTGGGTTGCGTGGATGGCGCTTTCAGCAACCTGAGTATGGGCCAACTGCCGCAGGTGGAGACGGTGGGCGACAAGTACATGGCGGTCAGCGGGCTGCCCGAGCCGTGCGAGACGCACGCCCGCTGCATTGCGCGCCTCGCGCTCGACATGATGGACCTCAGCCAGGAGGTGCGCGTCGACGGGCAGCCCGTGGTGAGTACTGTGCGGCGGCGGCGGCGGCGGCGGCGATCCGGGCAAAAGCACTGACCACCTGCTCTCTCCCACCTGCCTACTGATATCGTGCCGACAGGCTGTTTCAGATAAGGTGTTTTTCTCTCTAACTTACAAAATAGTAATTGAAAGGATTATTTATTTGCATTGACTGACTGCTCCGTCGGTTCTTGGTAGGGTATCCTGTACATTATGAATGAAACACACACAAGACTGGTATAATATTCTACAATATTTATTGTTTGTTGTAGAAACCGGTTTGCGTCTGCTACGCTATCATCAGGAACAAAGATACATATGTGGTGCAGTAAAGTTTTGTTGGATAAGAGATTTTGAACTAGAGCAACTACACAGTATCTCCATTACCAGTGATGAAAATGTTGATCTTAGATTTCGTAATAAAACGAAAGGAATTATTTCATTGTACTTGCGATCTAAGATTACGTGACTAAGATAAAATATGTGACACATTAACTAATGAACTATGTACAAACCACAATAATTGTTCATAATAGACAATAAATTTAACAATAAACATATTCCAAGGGTGTGGCTGGACAAAATAATCTTGTACTTCTAACTGTAGGTACTACTCAGGTCATGTTGTGAGTTACCGCTCTTACTCACATGCCCCATTTTTCTTTATTTCAGTTACTATAGTTTCTCTTGTCGTGTTAAAAAAAATTACCTTGCATAGTCAGAGCTGCATCGCGTACCTACTTAATCGCGCTAGTATATCTTATCTGTTTGTAATTGACGGCATTACTCAAACACAATAGTCACACTGAAATCACGCCGGTTCATGAGGGTCCCCTGGACATTACAAGACGCTGTACATGGTTATTAACACTGTGTCTGATCACCAGGGTCCGTAGTTCGTGGTCTATAAAATGCCCTCATTCTGGTCACAAGATGGAAAGAAGTTACTTTGTTGGGACGATCCATTCCTGGATAGATAGTCGTTGGTGTGCGTGAACGTGCTGCAGTGAGTATCCCCAACGCATCTCACATGTGTTCGGTGAGATTTCGGGGAACGAGCAGGCTAGTCCATTCTCCGAACATCCTCTGGTTGTAAGAGTTCCTTCAACCGCTCTGTTGCATGCAATTGCGAATTGTCGTGCATAAAATGAAATCAGGGCCGAATTCACCTCTGAGAAGACGCACATGGGAAAGAATACAGCGTAACAATATTTTTGACCGACGAGTGTAATGTTTTTAAATATTTGGGGGTCATTTCGCCCACGCAGCATTATGCCTCCGCACTTAAACACTGGGGCCAGTGAGACGAGCATATTCCACGCTGCTGAGCTACCCTCATAATGACGAGAGATGGGAAAGCGTAGTGCACCCATGAACGCTGAGTGTATCTTTCAATTACCTTTGTCCTGTAGCAGTTCTTTCTACAATGACAGAAAAAAATCGCAACAGCGAGAGCGAATTGCGCGGCATAAAACGCAGTCGGTAGGCGTGTTCCAAAATCTGGAAGGTAACGTGGGGTGTCACCGCCAGACACCACACTTGCTAGGTGGTAGCCTTTTAAATCGGCCGCGGTCCGGTAGTATACGTCGGACCCGCGTGTCGCCACTGTCAGTGATCGCAGACCGAGCGCCACCACACGGCAAGTCTAGAGAGACGTACTACCACTCGCCCAGTTGTACAGCCGATTTTGCAAGTAACGGTTCACTGACAACTACGCTCTCATTTGCCGAGACGATAGTTAGCCTAGCCTTCAGCTACATTTGCTACGACCTAGCAAGGCGCCGTATTCAATTGATATTGAGATTCTATTAATGTATCATCAAGAGCGATGTTCTACAAATGTGGATTAAAGTTAAGTATTCCAGAAGCTACGTACTTTTCTTTATATCATTCATTACGTATCCTGTTTCAGACCTCAAGCCAGCCTGCGTGAGTTTAAGCGCGTGCCTTTCGGCTTCCTCTCATTGTGTCTAGGCTGTCTTGTCTAGACACAACATAACGTTTATTCAAAATTTACATCAGTTGCATAAGAGTGGCGCTAATAGCGCCACTGTGATAATGCAGATCAGGTTTGCTTTAAATGCATACTGTAACGGTCGTGAGCGTCACTTACCTTTGAGGCTGAACGTTGGGAGCTGATCTTAGTCAATTAATGCCTTTATGGCGAAAAAGACGCCGTTATTAACACCACACTGAGTATGAACGAGGTCGTGTAATAGGGCTACGAGATGTTGATGTTCGTTTTGCGATATTGCAAAAAGACTCTACAGGAATGTAGCATCTTTACATGATTGCTGGCAGCTGTAGTCACGAGAATGTACGGTCGCAAGAAGACTTGGCTCTAGACGGCCACGACGCACATCCGAGAGAGAAGACCATCGTGTACGGCGTATGTCCCTGATGCATCATAAGGAACCTGTAGCAACAGTTTGAGCAGCAGTTGGCATCACAGTTATACGAAGGACAGTTACAAATCGGTTACTTCAATGATAGCTCCGAGCCAGACGCCCGGTAGCGTATATTCCAATGACACCAAACCACCTCCATTAACTACCTGTGTGTTGTCAAGCGAGAGCTCGTTACAGGTTAAAGTGGAGGTCTGTTATGTTTCCTGATGAAAGCCGGTTCTGCCTTCGTGCAGTGATGGCCGTGTATGGTTAAGACGAGGCTAGTTGAAAGCCTGCAACCAAGCTGTCTCTGTGCTTAACACACTGCTCCTTCATCTGAATTTATGGTGTGGGGTGCCATTTCATACGACAGCTGGAGCTCTCTCGTGGATATCCCCACGCACCCTGATTGCATATTTGCACGTCAGACTGGTGATTCGACCTGTTGTGCTGCTATTCATGAACAGCATTCCAGAGAGTTTTCCAACAGGATAACGCTCGCCCACATAGCGCTGTTGTAACCCAGCATGCTCTACAGAGTGTTGACATGTTGTCTTGGCCTGCTCGATCACCAGATACGTCTCCAGTCGCGCACATCATCGGACAGCAACTCCAGTGTGATCCACAAACAGCATTAAAGCATTAACCGTCCCCGTATTGACCGACCAAGTACAACAGGCATGGAACTGACTGACATCCGTCACCAGTACAACACCATGCATATGCGTTTGCACGCTTGCATTCAATATTCTGGCGACCACACCTTTTATTAATGTAGCAGTACTTCACATTTTGAATGGCTTATCTTGCACTTAAATTGTGTAACCTTGCAATCTTAATCACTTAAATATGTTACCTAGACAAATGCATTCATTTCATTATTTTACGTTAGTTATTTTTTGGTATTACGATTTTTTCCATGAGTACATGTATGATACTTGGCAGTGAGACGCGAATGTTACTTTTGTTCTTAAGTTTTGCACACCATTGTACGTCTTCGCACTCACCAGGTAATAGTTGACTCACACACACAGGATGTAGGCGACCCACTTTTTAATCCTTGTTTTACACCTGGAGGTCTACCACGCACTGGTACTGCACAAGCTGCTGCAGCTTCCATGTGATCTCTAGATGTGTTATTACAAGGGTCGTCCACAAAGTAACTTACGTCTCTATTTCTATCCGCGGCAGCGCTACGATCGCAGTTCCGAGCATGCGCGGCAGTTACTCTGACTCAAGGAGAAGACATGTACGCCACCATTTTCTGATCGCTGCTGTGACGTGTGCTCTGGAGTGCTTCTTTATAATGTCCGCCGTAAATGAAAATGCCTCCGCGTGTGAGATCAGATCTGTGATTCTTTTTCTCAATGCAAAGAAAGTTAAACCAAAGGAAATTCAATGGCAAATCAGTGAGGTTTATGGACAAAATTCTGTGAGTGATTCAATGGTTAGAAGATGGGTCAGACTGTTCAATGAAGGACGTTATCAAGTGCATGATGAAATACGAAGTGGACGTCCGTCTTTGGTTACTGATGAACTCGTTCACACAATTGAAGAGAAGATTAAGCACAACCGTAAGTTTACACTTAGTGTCCTTTGGAAGTTCTGCTTATCTCAAGATCATTAATTCATGAAATTGTTACTCAAAAACTGAAATTTCGAAAACTTTTCTCACATTGGGTACCCAAAATTCTTACTGAACAACACAAAACAACGGATGGGCAGTGCACTTCAGTTTTTGACACGCTACAATGTAGAAGGCGATGGTTTTCTTTCTCGGCTAGTCATGGGGGATGAAACTTGGGTATCTTACGACATCCCTGAAACAAAACGGCAATCAGTGGAATGGGGGCACACATCATCCCCAACCAAGGTTAAACCTAGACAAATATTGATACCTCGAAAAGTCATTTGCACCGTTTTTTTGGACAGAAAAGGCATCTTTCTGATTTATTTCTTACCACGAGGCCAAACAATCAATGCACATGGTTACTGCGAGACCATTAAGAAATTGCGCCGCGCAGTGGAGAACAAGCTCCGAGGATTACTGTCAAAAGGTGTTGTTCTTTTTTACGATAATGCCCGACCTCACAGGGCGAATGTGACCAAACAACTCTTACGGAAATTTCAATGGGACGCGTTTGATCATCCTCCGTTGAGCCCGGACCTCGCGAGTTTCATCTCATCTTACACCTAAAATCTGTCCTTGGTAGTCAACACTTCAACGATGATGACGAGCTGAAAGAACATGTTACCACATGGTTAAATACACAGGCGGCAACCTTCTATGAAGAAGGCACACAAAAACTTGAGCCACGCTATGACAAGTGCCTACAAAATTTTGGAAGCTATTCAGAAAAGTAGTTTAACAGTTGTAGATTTCTGTATAGTAAATATTTTTTCTGTATCTGTACACGTTTGTTTTATATAACCAAATGGAACTTACTTTGTGAACATACCTCGTATAACGACATTCACACACAACACTTCATAGGACCTGCTCCTTTGCTACTCGTTGTCCCTGTCATTCATCAGTCACTACCGTGAGCTTATCTCAGAGCTTGTCATCTACATCTCTTCATCTTTCATTAGAATATTGTCTATTCTGTTCACATACTTAAAGCACCCATTATCACGGCACTCAGTTCTGTCGCTGAGCCCGCATCTCGTGGTCGTGCGGTAGCGTTCTCGCTTCCCACGCTCGGGTTCCCGGGTTCGATTCCCGGAGGGGTCAGGGATTTCCTCTGCCTCGTGTTGGCTGGGTGTTGTATGATGTTCTTAGGTTAGTTAGGTTTAAGTAGTTCTAAGTTCTAGGGGACTGATGACTATTGATGTTAAGTCCCATAGTGCTCAGAGCCATTTGAACCATTTTCTGTCGCTGATATTTAACTGTCATTGTGCAGTTCACTTCCATTATTATTTGTAACACTGCCACGGGCAATGGTGGTGACTAGCCGATTTTGTGTAGAGAATCTTAAATATTACTCTGTTCATCAGTCTTAAAGAAAATTTCGAAAATGAGCTGGTGACGCTAACGGAGCACTACTCTGCCACGTCCGTACTTTCCGAAGGCGCAAAGCGGACTCAAGACAGATACTGTGTAATTAGATGCACAATTCATCTCAGAGTTATTACTTGCCTTCTACTGGTGTACAGTAACCGACGTTTCGAGTAGCGTTACATCGAGTCTTGGAAATACCTGCGCAATAAACAACACCTGTCTCATTTCACGTGCTAACAGGTCATAAAACATACCGCTTCTCACTAGCTTGAATTACTATGAGTGCCTGTACGGGGCTCTAAATTTATTTCGCATAGACGACTTCTGTCGCATTATCATTAATAACGTAGATCGTATGGACAAGATTAACAAACTGCGTAAAAGTGAGTTATAGCAATATCTGAAAATGAAGGAATACTACACCTTGCCGGTACTGCCGTCGATGTTCTAACGCTACATGTTTTCTCTGACAGAATTGTAGGCCGCATTAGCGATCACTCTCTAGGATTTTGATGTGCGTGATGCTGACTTTGTATAGGATGAATCCACTGTAAGAGCAGCGTGACTGGCCACTTGATAAAGGCTCTGTTCTTTCACACCACCATGCATCACTCATAGATGCATACTACTTGCTGGTTAGCAATTTAGCAGTTTTAATGACACACTCGTCGTGTCCAGAATGAAACACTCAACAGCTATTTCTACGCTGCAATTAAATATTCTAGCTGATAAAAATTAAAGCTTTAGGCTGCTCTATCCGATGTTATCTGTATGATCAGAATTCTCGTAATAAAAAGTTAATCTTGGGTATCTCACTCACCAAAGAAAATTGCAAATTCTAGCGAGTGTCGCTAAACAGTCGTGTAATTAGATTTCATTTCACAAAAAAAAAAAAAAAAAAAAAAAAAAAAAAAAAAAACACGCCAGATAGGAGTACGATGCACGATGTAGCATAATATATCTTCCCAATAGAGCTGAAGGCTCTAAAGATGTCTTTGCGTTTTATGTTATTACTATTATTGCAGGTCAAGGTTTAGTTACGCATACTGAGAAAGGATGCATACATTTTATGGACTTTTTACTGTATAGAGGTCAGTACATATCATACGTGAACAAGGAGAGTGAGACAATTAGCAGATGACAGTAAGCGAGTGTCCATCAGCAGAATGATCCTAAGCAAAATGAGGGCAGAATGAAAGTTTGAACCACATTACATTTCATCTTACGATTGTGAGTGGAAGGCAATCAGTTGCAAGGAGTCTTACAACAGCAATGTACGTCATATAGCTTCCATGGACCGTTAGCTGTCGGAGCAGAGATATAACTGATACATAAATTGCGCAGTCATAAATTATTTTCGGAATAAACCGAATGCTCAAATGAAGCCCTACAGCCTGACCTGGAAGCCAATGGATATCCATTGAAAGTTTTGTGTTATCGAATTATTACCTCCTTCTACACATTCTTAATTTTACTGGCACTGTTGAAGACATTACGCTTTTATCACGACGCTTTGTATCATCGCGTAAGGTAAGGTACCTTGGTTAAGAATGTTTTACGTCTACATACATACCGCACAAGTCACTGTACGATGGATGGCGGATGGTACCTTGCACCACTGTCATTCATTCTATTTCCTTTACATTCGCAAATGAAGCTAAGGAAGAACGACTACCTATGTACTTCTGAATAAACCATTATTTATCTTGACTTCGCGGCCATTACGCGAGATACACGTCAGTGGTGGAAGAGCCATTCTGCAGTCTGTCGCAGAAGCATGTTCCCTGAGCTTTCTTAATAGTGTTTGAGGAAAGAACATCCTCTACCCTCTAGGGACTCCCATTTGAGTTTGCGGAGCGTATTCATAACGCTCGTGTACACATCGGTAACAAATCTATCAGCACGCCTCTCAGTTCATTTGACATCCTCCATCTTACGACACGGTGGCGATCTACGTCGAGCAGTACTCAACAGAAGGTTGTTCAGGCGTTCTTAACCAGGGCTACTGCATACATGAGCAGCTTTACTTTCATAGAGTTCTCTCAGTAAACAGAATTCGATCGTTGACATTCCCTACAACCGACCTTGTGCCGTAACTGCATTTCATATTGCTTTGCAACGTTACGCCTAGATATTTAACAGCAGTAACTGTGTTAAGTATCACACCACTAACACAACATTCCAGCGTAACAAGATACTTCTCCTACTCATCTGCACTAAATTTTTCCACATTTAGTGCAAGTTGTCATTCATCGCAACAAACGGAAATTCTATCTAAGTCACCCTGCACCCTCCTACACGCTGTGTCGCAGTTCCGTTAGGACCGTTTGTGTGATTTCAAAACTGAAGTGGTATCTTAGGCCGAGCTGCGCCATTGGGATACTTGAAGTATAAGGTCAAAGCGTCGCTGCATCAGGCCTCCTGGTCTCTAATGTAACAGTACCTGTCTGACATTCGTCGGAAAATCGTGGTGGAGCAGCGAGTTGTGTGTTAAGTTTTGTATTTGTGGGCGAGGATTCGTCGAATTCGATCCAAATAGCGGAGCCAGATTCATGGTCGCTCCTCCATGACACTGCCTCAGCCCAGAAAGCGAAGATTGTGGGCGAGATTTAGGCCAGCAAACGGATCACAGGTCTGGATCACTCGCCGTATTCGCCGGATCTGGCCCCAGCCAACTTCTGGTTGTTTACCAACTTGAAGTTTGCAATGACTGATGAAACTTTCGAACTGAAACAGGATGCACTACACCAGGGCATTTTCCTGTACGCTAAAGCGTCATCATCAGTCGCTAATGGCAGTTTACTGTATTTACCACATCGTTTCTGTATAAATACAAGTGATTCTATCACACTTCCCCGGGACAAACAAGATGATAGGTTCCCAAACTATTTCTCTGACGGACCATTTTGAGAATCCTAGTACTTCGACAGAACATCTTGATTATTTTGAACGTTAATACAATTTTAACAAACGAGAAAAAATTGTTGTATTCAAGCATTACTTCAGAGTTAAATCATAAAGAAATCATAACAAAGTTTTGAAAATATAATTATTGAACCATGGTACTATCCAATTCTTTAGAAAATCTAAATTACAATCTCACAACAGTTATTTAAAGGAAATAGGAAGCCCGGGATCACTGGTGATGAACAAGCTTGTGATTGTTTTACAGTTTTAATTTGACTCAATACAGACTTTATAATAAACTTTAATTCGGACATTTGCCCTCTGACTGATGCAATATACAAATCTTCACTTTGTTTGAATTACATAAACACGAATAAGAATCATATAATTTTGCGTCCGCAGCCAAAATCATTGATAGTAGGCACGGTGAATAACCAATCACAAACAATCGTTCTTGTTTAACCATGTCTCAAGAGACTAATAACACTATACACTTCCACCAAAAGTTACACAGCCACATAATACCACAACTTCTTAAAGCTTAATGAAACTGAACTCAACTGCTCACATAAAGGTCCACAGTGAAACATGCTTATACTAAAAACACAAAGTGGGTCAACCAAGGTCGCAAAACGTGTACACAGGAATAATGAGTTGCACGTTCATTAAAGATACACAAATGATTAACAAAAGTGTTAAATAAGAAAGGCTAGTAATAGCTCAACCAAAAAACGCCAATATTAACAAGGTGGCCCCACTAAATTAACGGACATAATGACTCAGAAAGATTTCCAAATTGCACTTACCTTTAGAGAACAGAGTTCAGAGTTAAGGCCCATAGCAGTGTTTGGAAGCAATAACGCTACGGCCGGCGGGCAATACGAGCGTTCACTCCCCACGGCTTGTATATATATATATATATATATATATATATATATATATATATATATATATATATACTACTGGCCATTAAAATTGCTACACCAAGAAATGCAGATGATAAACGGGTATTCATTGGACAAATATATTATACAAGAACTGACATGTGATTACATTTTCACGCAATTTTGGTGCATAGATCCTGAGAAATCAGTACCCAGAACAACCACCTCTGGCCGTAATAACGGCCTTGATACGCCTGGGCATTGAGTCAAACAGAGCTAGGATGGCGTGTACAGGTACAGCTGCTCATGCAGCTTCAACACGATACCACAGCTCGTATTGTGACGAGCCAGTTGCTCGGCCACCATTGACCAGACGTTTTCAGTTGGTGAGACATCTGGAGAATGTACTGGCCAGAGCAGCAGTCGAACATTTTCTGTATCCAGAAAGGCTCGTACAGGACCTGCAACATGCGGTCGTGCATTATCCTGCTGAAATGTAGGGTTTCGCAGGAATCGAATGAAGGGTAGTGCCACGGATCGTAACTCTTCTGAAATGTAACGCCCACTGTTAAAGTGCCGTCAATGCGAACAAGAGGTGCCCGAGACGTGTCACCAATGGCACCCCATACCATCACGCCGGGTGATACGCCAGTATGGCGATGACGAATGCGACCATCATCATGCTGTAAAAAGAACCTGGATTCATCCGAAAAAATAACGTTTTGCCAATCGTGCACCCAGGTTTATCGTTGAGTACACCATCGCAGGTGCTCCTCCTTACACGATGCATCACAACAACGTTTCACCAGGCAGCGCCGGTCAACTGCGGTTTGTGTATGAGAAATCGGTTGGAAATTTCCCTCATGTCAGCATGTTGTAGGGGTCGCCACCGGCGCCAACCTTGTGTGAATGCTGTGAAAAGCTAATTATTTGCATACCACAGCATCTTCTTCCTGTCGGTTAAATTTCGCGTCTGTAGCACGTCATCTTCGTGGTGTAGCAATTTTAATGGCCAGTAGTGTATAATCCGACCCGCCCCACAATAAACGGTCCTGACAAGGATCCATAATCGCGCCGACGCCAGGGAACGACCAGTCTTAACAAATGGCCTGCAGCACAAATAGATTGCAATGAAACACCCAGTAAATTAGCAGGAAACTTAGAGATCTGTTCCAGTTGCCTTAAGGCATTTTCAACATTAAATAAACATACCAAATGCTGTTGTGGCGAATGATTAAACCATTAACTCTACGGCTGCCGGGCATGTACACGACCGCAGCCAGTCTCAAAGCGGACAATATATCCTAAACCAAGTTAAGATTTGCGTGAAAACCACTTAAAACACACACTCCACGGATGGTCAAAACCGAAATGAGGAACATCAGCATCCTTAAAATTGCCACTGTGGAACCAAGTTCAGAATCATCTCCGGCAGCTACCCATGCCACAATAAGTTTCAACAATCTTCTTAGCTAAACACAGAATAAAAGTCATACGTAACTTGGAGCTTGCAAATTACGAGCTGGGAAGCTGCTCAGCGTGAGACGACGAACCCACCACAATTTTGCACGTCAAGGCGCCAAATGATCGGCACCGTACGTCCAGCTTGCGCGTGAAGACAAGGGCGGCGAGCACGGCGAGGCCCACGGTTAGGGACGCGGGCTTGTTTTCAACACAAGTTGGCTCTTTGAACGCCGACCGGAGTCTCAATCGTCGCACGTTCACCCGGAAAACCCGCCGGGGGAGCAGTCAAAGATAGCAGGACAGCCAAATATCGATATCAGCGACGCATGTCGAACACCCTAGCGCCAGCCGCCACGGCTCAATTAGTATCGTCAAACTGTCGAAGAAAACACCATGCCAGCAATAGTTTTTCGAGCAGCACTTATTCACTTCCCCCGGAACACAGATTGGGAAATCCTACTCTAGACCAGTGGTTCTTAACCGATGTGCCTCGGCGCAGTTCAGTGCTGTGATATTGCTATTTGTTCCCCGACACTTCTAAGGCTTTATGATTCTGCTAATAAAAGCAATTGAAATAGTTTCACTGAATAGTTAGATTTAAAAGGTAACAACAGAATAGGTAGTAATATTCCAGAACTGAAACTTATTTACAGGTCATTTATTGGTTTATGCCTTATACGTTTGAGTTACCAATGAAAAACTTGAGCCTGTCGTTTCTTAGGCAAAACTTCAATTCGTGGTGGATTTGTCGGGAAACAGAGGCGGGCGCATTTCTTGCTCAACTGAGAGAAGACGCTCACGTTTGTTGCTTTTTATGTTAGTTAGTGCCGAAAATCCCAGCTCGTTGAAGAATACGACAGCTGTGAACTGCATTCACTGCTATTACAAGGTGATCTTTCTTTGTTAACATCGAAAAGTTGATAAGTAATAGTTCACCATATTTCAGGTGAAGTGTTCAGTCTGTCTGCCAGCTAATCTTCTTCCTCCAGTCATAGGTTGGTGATGGCTTCTGAATATGTGCGCCCAGTCATATATGTCGACAGTCATAATGGGAAAATTTTGTGCCATGTTGTTCTCAAGAACCATGAGATGAGTCAAAACGCGTTGGTAGGTCATGATACCATGTGGATCTACCTCTATCTACCTCGAAAGTAAGAGAAAACATCTTAAAATTTTTCTTTTCCTCGTGTCATTTCCATATATCGAGTTTTTTTTAAGATTCCGGTGAGTTTAGCACGTGACTTCAGCACATTTTCTTCTTTTCCTTGCATACTCTCGTTCACGTAATTTAGATGGCGAAAAATGTCAATCAGATAGGCTACCTTTGCACACCATTCCTCGTCATTTAACGGAACTGCAAAGTCTTGCTTTTCGACGCCAATTCCTTCAAGTGTACTTAGTAAGTAACACGGTTTTAATAAAACAATTTTACTAACTGAGGTATTTTGAACAAGATGTTTTTTTTTTTTAAATCATATCCATTTCTACATTGTGCAGCAATAACCTGTGTCACTGGTTAGTTCACAAAATTACCATTACGTATAAATGTAAAACGTCAGTCACAGTTTTTAGTTATATTCACCGTTTTTAGTTAAAACCACCTTATTGTTTTATGTACCCAAGTTTTGAAGAAGTATAAAAGACTAAATAGAACGGTAAAACATACGAATTGTAAAATAAGTTAATATATGTTGTCAACAAATCACACATTTCAAGAGGGCGCTGTAGATTGGTATGACGTACACTGAAGCTAGATGTGTTGTAACTATAAACAGCGGCCTAATTATGAACTCAAACTTTGACATAAATAGCCAAGTTGGGACTATGTGTTTCTGTAAATGGTTTTAGTGTCTTAACTTGCACTTATTGGTACGTATTTTATGACTGGTTCACATTTACAATTTATAAAACTGTATATTTGATAAGGTATGCATGTCACCTTATTACAAATGGTTTTTTATTTGTCTTTTACCAGTGGATATGACCAGACAATGAATGAAATCGGTATGTACAATAAACTCTATTTGCGACTGATTACTACTTGAAATAAATACAGTCGTTAGGCACAACAGCTTCTCCATGGAATCAAACTTCGCCTTATTGTGCTGATCCATATAACTGACACGTACACAGCGATATTATTTACGTCATCGGAGTAGGGTCACAGGTCCGCCTTATACCCACCCTATAGCATGTAGAACCCGTGGTCTAGAGGTAGCGGTCCAGGGTTCGATCCCCGCCACTGCCTAAATTTTGATAAATAATCAGCATTGACGGCCGAAGACTTCCGGCATAAGAAGTCAGCCTCATTCTGCCAACGGCCTTGTCAAAGAGGGCGGAGGAGCGGATAGAGGTTCAGGGCACTCTCTTGTCCTAGGGGTGGGAAATTGCCCCCCAAGGCGGAAGAATCAGCAATGATCAACGACATGAGGATACAGAAGGCAATGTAAACCACTGCATTAAAGACACGTAACGTGTATCCACAGGACATGTGGCCTGTAATTGAAGAAGTGTCATGATGATCTCTCCATTGGCAAAAGATTCCGGAATAGTCCCCCATTCGGATCTCCGGGAGGGGACTGCCAAGGGGGAGGTTACCATGAGAAAGAGATTGAATAATCAACGAAAAGATAACGTTCTACGAGTCGGGGCGTGGAATGTCAGAAGCTTGAACGTGGTAGGGAAACTATAAATTATGAAAAGGGAAATGAAAAGGCTCAGTCTACATATAGTAGGGGTCAGTGAAGTGAAGTGGTAGGAAGACAAGGATTTCTGGTCAGATGAGTATCGGGTAATATCAACAGCAGCAGAAAACGGTATAACAGGTGTAGGATTCGTTATGAATAGGAAGGTAGGGTAGAGGGTGTGTTACTGTGAACAGTTCAGTGACCGGGTTGTTCTAATCAGAATCGACAGCAGACCAACACCGACAACGATAATTCAGGTATACGTGCCGACGTCGCAAGCTGAAGATGAACAGATAGAGAAAGTGTATGAGGATATTGAAAGGGTAATACAGTATGTAAAGGGGGACGAAAATCTAATTGTCATGGGCGACTGGAATGACGTTGTAGGGGAAGGAGTAGAAGAAAAAGTTACAGGAGAGTATGGGCTTGGGACAAGGAATGAAAGGGGAGAAAGACTAATTGAGTTCTTTAACAAGTTTCAGCTAGTAATAGCGAATACCCTGTTCAAGAATCACAAGAGGAGGAGGTATACTTGGAAAAGGCCGGGAGATACGGGAAGATTTCAATTAGATTACATCATGGTCAGACAGAGATTCCGAAATCAGATACTGGATTGTAAGGCGTACCCAGGAGCAGATATAGACTCAGATCACAATATAGTAGTGATGAAGAGTAGGCTGAAGTTCAAGACATTAGTCAGGAAGAAACAAATGCAAAGGAGTGGGATACGGAAGTACTAAGGAATGACGAGATACGTTTGAAGTTCTCTAACGCTATAGATACAACAATGAGGAATAGCGCAGTAGGCAGTACAGTTGAAGAGGAATGGACATCTCTAAAAAGGGCCATCACAGAAGTTGGGAAGGAAAACATAGGTACAAAGAAGGTAGCTGCGAAGAAACCATGGGTAACAGAAGAAATACGTCAGTTGATTAATGAAAGGAGGAAGTACAAACATGTTCCGGGAAAATCAGGAATACAGAAATACAAGTCGCTGAGGAATGAAATAAATAGGAAGTGCAGGGAAGCTAAGACGAAATGGCTGCAGGAAAAATGTGAAGACATCGAAAATGATATGATTGTCGGAAGGACAGATTCAGCATACAGGAAAGTCAAAACAACCTTTGGTGACATAGAAAGCAACGGTGGTAACATTAAGAGTGCAACGGGAATTCCACTGTTAAATGCAGAGGAGAGAGCAGATAGGTGGAAAGAATACATTGAAAGTCTCTATGAGGGTGAAGATTTGTCTGATGTGATAGAAGAAGAAACAGGAGTCGATTTAGAAGAGATAGGGGCTCCAGTATTAGAATCGGAATTTAAAAGAGCTTTGGAGGACTTACGGTCAAATAAGGTACAAGGGATAGGTAACATTCCATCAGAATTTCTAAAATGATTGGGGGAAGTGGCGACAAAACGACTATTCACGGTGGTGTGTAGAAGATATGAGTCTGGAAATATACCATCTGACTTTCGGAAAAGCATCATCCACACAATTCCGAAGACGGCAAGAGCTGACAAGTGCGAGAATTATCGCACAATCAGCTTAACAGCTCATGCATCGAGGCTGCTTACAAGAATAATATACAGAAGAATGGAAAGGAAATTGAGAATGCGCTAGGTGACGATCAGTTTGGCTTTAGGAAAAGTAAAGGGACGAGAGAGGCAATTCTGACGTTACGGCTAATAATGGAAGCAAGGCTAAAGAAGAATCAAGACACTTTCATAGGATTTGTCGACCTGGAAAAAGCGTTCGATAATATAAAATGGTGCAAGCTGTTCGAGATTCTGAAAAAAAGTAGGGGTAAGCTATAGGGAGAGACGGGTCATATACAATATGTACAACAACCAAGAGGGAATAGTAAGAGTGGACGATCAAGAACGAAGTGCTCGTATTAAGATGGGTGTAAGTCACGGCTGTAGCCTTTTGCCCCTACTCTTCAATCTGTACATCGAGGAAGCAATGATGGAATTAAAAGGAAGGTTCAGGGGTGGAATTAAAATACGAGGTGAAAGGATATCAATGATACGATTCGCTGATGACATTGCTATCCTGAGTGAAATTGAAGAAGAATTAAATGATCTGCTGAACGGAAAGAACAGTCTAATGAGTACACAGTATGGTTTGAGAGTAAATCGGAGAAAGACGAAGGTAATGAGAAGTAGTAGAAATGAGAACAGCGAGAAACTTAACATCAGGATTGAAGGTCACGAAGTCAATGAAGTTAAGGAATTCTGCTACCTAGGCAGTAAAATAACCAATGACGGACGGAGCAAGGAGGACATCAAAAGCAGACTCGCTATGGCAAAAAAGGCATTTCTGGCCAAGAGAAGTCTACTAATATCAAATACCGGCCTTAATTTGAGGAAGAAATTTCTGAGGATGTACGTCTGGAGTACGGCATTGTATGGTAGTGAAACATGGACTGTGGGAAAAGCGGAACAGAAGAGAATCGAAGCATTTGAGATGTGGTGCTATAGACGAATGTTGAAAATTAGGTGGACTGATAAGGTAAGGAATGAGGAGGTTCTACGCAGAATCGGAGAGGAATATGTGGAAAACACTGATAAGGAGAAGGGACAGGATGATAGGACATCTGCTAAGACATGAGGGAATGACTTCCATGGTACTAGAGGGAGCTGTAGAGGGCAAAAACTGTAGAGGAAGACAGAGATTGGAATACGTCAAGCAAATAATTGAGAACGTAGGTTGCAAGTGCTGCTCTGAGATGAAGAGGTTAGCACAGGAAAGGAATTCGTGGCGGGCCGCCTTAAGTACGTGAATAATATTTCGTCCGCTTTATAATGTTTTGCTACTCAGAATCCACGCAGCTCTTGTTGATGGCAATGGTGTTTGTGTCGACAGCAAATCACGATCGGCATCCACTCCGGGGAGGTGGTGACTGGCGTGATCGGGCACCGCATGCCGCGCTACTGCCTCTTCGGCAACACCGTCAACCTGACCAGCCGCACCGAGACCACGGGCCAGCCCGGCCGCATCAACGTCTCTGAAGATGCCTACAGGTAGGTCCGAAACGATACTGAAAACCAAAACACCATCTGCTTTTTCATGGGCGCTGCTGCAGAATCTCTGAAAGAGCGGATAAACGTGTACATTGATAAATCACAGCATAAGGAACAGCAGTCTAGTGTAGATATGAGGATGTCTATAACACATATAGGACTGTGTGTACTGCAGAGGAACACGCAAAGCAGATTATTACAATAAGGAACGCAAATGCTTCAGACAGACTTTTCATATTTTGAGGGCGTTCGTAGTCCATACATATTATAAAAAATATATGCACGTATTTATGTTCTGCATATCCTTCTAAACCACTAGACCAAATTCATCCAAACTTGCTACATGCATCACTTACTATCCGTAAAGAAACGCTATGGGGATAAAAACCACATACCTATCAAAGGGGCGAGAGTGGAAAATAAGTGTAGCCCATTATGTGTGAACACTCTTACTTCAGTCAACCAGTATTTGAGAATGACAGCACTTAGTGAGTTGCAACAAACTTTACACACATTATTTCGAACCACTACTAAAAGTTTTCTTGCTGACAACTCTCAAAAAAAAAGATTAAAGAAATAAAGTTTACGGTTATTACACTTTCGTTGTTCCTGCAGGAAAACTGCTGCATTAGGGACGACGTTCTAGATTATTACTTCTTTACTACTAACTGTACTCACCACACATTTTGCAGAATATGTTCACATATACCACCGAATGTACCTACAAAACTGTATCATTATATGACACACAGGTCTGGGCACACGCCGCCATAAACACAGAAATGCGTGAAAAACTGCAACATCGTACATGACGTTCAAATTCATTACTTCTTTTCTACTAGTTTTATTCGCAACGAATTTCTCAGACAGGATCCATGTATACTGCTGAATTTACCTGCAAAATAGTATCATTCTATGACCCATAGGTCAGGAGATGTGATGTAATAAACATTGTTCTGCTTGAAACCGCAGGGTGACATTCGCTGGAGATACTGGTGAACTATATGTACAAATATGTGTGAAATATATTAAATGTACGTGACATGTGTTTACGTGGGCAAAGCCAGGAGAAGACGCTCCTCCCAACCCCATGGATCGACTCCAACCAGACTTGGTACACATACTATTTGTATTTCCTATCTGGAAGAAATACTGTGGGAGTAGGAACCAGCAGTCTTAAATCGGAATATGGGTGATAGAAGGGGGTACGAGGAGATGAAAACAGATATTGCAGAGGAGGAGATGGACTGAGAGACGGGGATGGGTGAAAAGGAGGAGGTGGATATGGCATGTGTATGTGTGTGTGTGTGTGAGTGTGTGTGTGTGTGTGTGTGTGTGTGTGACAGAGAGAGAGAGAGAGGAGAAATGCGGCTATGGGCAGAGGGAGGAGGAAAAGATGCAGAGAGAGAAGAAGATGGAAGAGGTGGATAGAGATAGGGGAAAGGAGAACACGGACAGAGTTAAAGGAGCAGAAAATGGACAGTGAGAGGGGCAAGAAAGAAATGGACAGACAGAGGGACAGGAGGAGATGGATAGACAGAAGAGAGAGGTGGAGATGTACAGAAAGAGGTGGGAGCGTGAGATGGACTTAGATTGGGGAGGAGGAGATGGATAGAGGGAAAAGTAGCAGATTGATGGAGGAGGAGGAGGAGGAGGAGGAGGAGGAGTAAAGGGGAAGGAGAAGATAGACTAACAGAAGATAGGAATAAATACAAACCCAAACAATACCGAGTCCTCAGCTACTGTGGTGTTACCGGTGTTTGGAGATTTGCCCTCTTCGCACACACCTCAAGAGCTGTATGATCGTCGCTCTGGTGAAAACGCAAATTCTTTTGCTTACTTTGCTTCCGAAGCAAGGGCTGGATATGATGCTATTTAATTTTAAAAGAAGCAAATTGTTCAAATAATAGTCCCTGCTTTCTAGTGTGTTAAGAAGCATAAAGCATTGTTGGCCTCAGAATATGCCTGAAATAGCAGTATGTACATTTATGCATGTCTTCATACTACTCATGTAAATCAAAACACATACCTAGTTCCTCAGACAGAGTTTTTTCAATACTACTTTAATACAAAAAACCTTAGGTAGCTTAAATATATGGAATAATAACATAGCAGTATGTACATTTATGCATGTCTTCATACTACTCATGTAAATCAAAACACATACCTAGTTCCTCAGACAGAGTTTTTTCAATACTACTTTAATACAAAAAACCTTAGGTAGCTTAAATATATGGAATAATAATTAACATTTGGAGTGTGGTTTATAAATGATTCTCTGGGACATTGCTTTCCTTTTGAACATGGAAGCACCGTTTTAGCTTGTCGAATGAAAATACAGCATTAGTCTACATTTCAGCGACGGAAAACTGCTTCCACATCCAACCATTATACAAAAACTATTAGTCTGTAAAATGCAGGTCAGTGTTACGAAATTATCACGGATGATTAAGGAATCTACATCCAGCTGCAGCAACACTTAGTTACGTGCTCATTGAATTCTATATATTTATATGTTAAGACTTTTATCCACATTTATTCATACAGGGTGTCTGAGGACGTATTATCAGTATTCAGGAATATGTCAGAACGGCCACTCGAAGCAAAAAAGTCTAGTAAACATTGGTTCTAAAACGCATACTTTAAGAGCTTTGAGCAGTTGCTGAGTAAAGGACATGTGTTTCACAGTAGCGAAAATCATAATTATGCTGCTGGCATTTGCTGACACTGCAGCACTAAACATTAACCTCATTGTCTATTCTGTCCCGAGACATTTTTCGTAAGCCACAAGAAAGTCAAATTCCAGTGAGCGCATTAACACGGAGTATGTCGTTTTTTTCTCAACCATTCAAGTATCTATTTTTTCCTGTTTTTTTTAACAGTCATATATAGTTAAGCAGAAACAACTGGTTAATCGTTCTTCGACATCTAGGCTTCCTGAAGTCGCGTTACCGAGTGAAAATACGTGGTCGTGCTGAAAACTATTGCTTCCGAATTTTTTCAGTTCGTAATATTGGTTGAGATATTACCTACCATACATATTACTAGGTCGACTTTCCCTCTCCGATGGAGCACTCAGCCGCTAGAGCACTCAGAATTGTAGCGTGTAACTTGGCGGTATGTAACATAACTATGTCGGTGCGTGAGACAGAGCATGCGGCAATCGAGTTTCGACATAGGAAACGTGCCTGCAACTAAAATCCATAGAAGAGAGAAAGCTGAATCAGATTTTTTCGACATCAGTAATGTGCTACCTTGTGTTGTTTGTACTCGTGATAGAGGAAACGGTGCTGCTACCCTCAACGAGTGTGACGGAACTTAGACTTAAAGAACATCTATAAGGACTTCAGTTTGGTAGTGATGAAGCGGTGCTAACAGAGGTGAGGCTGTGGCTCTGTCTACAAAGTCGAACATTCCACAGTGACGGTACCAACAAACCGGTCACCCGTGGGGAGAAACGTCTTCATCATCAGGGTGATTGTGTTGAGAAACAAAAATGTAGACGTATGCATAAAGGTGTAGAATGTGGTGTCACCACCAGACACCACACTTGCGAGGTGGTAGCCTTTAAATCGGCCGCGGTCCGCTAGTATACATCGGACCCGCGTGTGGTCACTATCAGTGATTGCAGACCGAGCGCCGCCACACGGCAGGTCTAGTCCAGAGAGACTCCCTAGCACTCGCCCCAGTTGTACAACCGACTTTACTAGCGATGGTTCACTGTCTACATACGCTCTCATTTGCCGAGACGACAGTTTAGCATAGCCTTCAGCTACGTCATTTGCTACAACCTAGAAAGACGCCATATTTAGTTGCTATTCTGAACAGATAATATTGTGTATCGTGTACCGTCAAGAGCGATGTTCATCATTAATGGATTAAAGTTAAGTATCAAACTAATTAAGTCCGCTTTCGGAATTCTAATTCCTTGTCATGTTCCAGACCTCACGTCAGTAGAGTCCTTCCCTCCTCACGCCAGCCTGCGTGAGCTAAAGCGCGTGCTTTTCGGCCCCCACTAGTAACACGGTGTAGGCTCTTCTGCCAACACAACATAGAATGTTAATAAAGTTTATTTTATTGAAAAAAAATTTTTAATTTTGGCACGAAAAATTTGGAGGCATTACTTTTCAGCCCGCCCTTGGACTGACGTAACTGTTGGTAGTGTCTTAGTGGCTTCGATATACTGAAAGCCTAACATTATAGTGTCGTTAAAAATACTAATCTTGTGGAAGCTCCTTTTGTTCTGGCGATGTCGGGAAGGAAGTGGACATGACGTCTTCGCAGCAGAAATTTGCGAACACTGCCAGCTCGAGGATGGGCGCCCAGACTAACTGGCGCCCGGCGACCGCAAATCTACGACAGAACCCGCTGTCTGCGTATCTTCGTATCAAAATATCTCCGGTAATCGTGTAAACAGTCGGTCTCTAGATAAATGGTAAGAGGGAACGCGATAATCAGCTTTGTTGTTTTAAATGGAACTACTATGGTTATATTTCTATATGACTACTGATGTAAAAAAAGTCTGTGACAAAACCATTGCGTAAATCCGAGAAGGAGCTGTGGAATGAAAAATGACACTTTTTCTTGCTTCCAGTTAAATGGTGTAATACCTAAAAATCTTTGCTGCTCTCAGGGAATGTGTTTGCAAACTATTTAAGAGATAGAAATGTAGTGGAAGGAAAGAGGGAGGGCTGGGATGAATTTAGACGCTAGTTAGAAAAGAATGTTACAGAGCTAAAAGGATCATGCATGGAATTAAAAGGAGTAAGAGGAAAGAAAGCAATTACGCAAAACTAGTGAAAGGGAAGAATGATGAGCTAGAAACGTAATCGCAGAAAATAAGGAAAAGATGGAAAGAATGCTGTGACAAACTACTAAATTTTGAAAAACAGCACTGAAAGGGGAGTACCAGTATGGCACGGGGATCTGGATCTGGAAGAAGAGAAAGACGTTACATAGTTAGTAGGCCTATCACTGAGAAAAGTGAAACAGGAAACGCATCTAGGTTAAATGAGATAAATGTGGAGACCTACTAGGCTACATTGGTTATATAAATGGCTAGAGGCATACGTACTCAGAAATGAGCGCTTGGTTAATGGAGAAAGGAAAAAAATAACTTCAGTGTTCAGGAAGGGAGACAGGAAAGTATGTGATAACTTTGAAGGATCATCACACTTGTATCACAAGTAGCAAAAATAATGGAGAGGATACTGAAATAACACTGAAGGAAGTCAGTTGGAAGAGGAGCAGTAGGGCTTTCGAGATGGTAGATCAACAGTGAATCCAGTTTGTAGTACGAGACAGTTGATGGAAAGGAATGGGTGCGCGGAAAATACCTGTTGACGACGTTTCGTGATTTGGTGAAGATTTAAGAAAGTGTTCCTAGAGAAATGGTTTGGGAAACCTTGAAGAGAAGGAGAGTTAGAAAAAAACAACTGAAAGTCTTCAAGCATTGTACGACAAAAATTTCAGCTATATCCAGACCCAAGTTGAAAGAACTGATAGGTTTAGGACTATTACGGGGTTGACATTGGGAAGTGTTGTGTAGAAAATTTTTATTTGTCACAGTGATAGATGAAATTGTGAAAGACACAAAAGAAATTCGTAGAGAAAGGGAGACGTTATTTTCCGACGATATTGTGATGTGGGGAACAAACAGTAATGAAGTACATGAACAAAAATAATCTTAAACAAAAAAAATAGAAACATGGGGAATGAAATGTAGTATGGAGAGGTGCAAGACTGTGGTGGTAACCGGAAGAGGCAGAGAAGGAAAAGGACTAACTAACATTAAATAACAGGTTATTGAAATTGTGGACAATTTTAAATATCTACGAAGAGTGATGGAAAATACAACAATGGAGACAGCAGTTAGCGGTAGATGCAACAGGGCAATGCATTTTACCACTGTGCGAGCGGCTTAGTACGAGAAGGGGAGGTGCCAATGAAGTGTAAGGAAGTGTTGTATAATACGTACTTAAAGCTCATATCTACATACGCATCGGAGACCTGGATAGTGATAAGAGGAGAGGGGAGTAGAATCCAAAACAGTGAAGTGAAATACCTAAGATGTTTCGGGAGAAACGAGAAGAGACATAGTGAGAAATGAAGGTGATGGGATTGAAACTGGAGTGGAAAAGCTTAATGAGAGAATTGAGAAGAACAGGTTAAAATTGTTTGGACATGTGAATGAATGGAAGATAGAAGAACACTAAAACGAATTATGGCGTCCAGGTTTGACTAAAGGGCAAGAGGAAGACCTAGAGCAAGATGAATTCATTCAATAACAACGAGTTTTAAAAGAAGGTATCTGTTCTGAAGGAGAAGAATGGTAGAAAGACAAAGATATGGAAATGTACTATAAATGACGACGTCCTTAATATCAGTAGAGGTCTGAATTTCAAAAGGTGGAGGCACTCAGGCAGACGTGTATCATACAGTTAACAGCTCTCTCCCTACAGTAACGATGATCTCCTCTCTGTTCATCTGTACAAGCAACAACTATTTTTAAATATTCTTTAATACCCTGTGTTGCGAGGAATCCACGATGAAGGATCAGTGTCGAAGATAGAATATATATGACATGTCAAGAGTCAAACAAACGGAGAGGTGTAATTATTAGCTCTTTACTGCTTTTACGCATGGCATGCTCTATAGGTACATAATACAGTTGACAGGGAATTCACAACTTCAAAAAACCTTGTTTGGCTTTCCAGTGACTGAGTAGTTGCAGGTTGTTTACCACAGCTACTTTTCCCAGCAGACTGGTAACTGACCAAGTAGAGCCATTGTCTTAGGATACTAGCAGTGATCTGTTTATAGCGAATGGTGTTTCTAACAGAGGTCTCTTTCTACTTATTCTCTAGTTTTTTCGTGTATTCTTAACCTAATGTATTATATTTTCAGGCATATTATTATAGATCCCCAAAATACTAATATTTGTACTCTGCTGCGAATTTTTAATAACGTCATAAAATTATGCAAGTGTTATTAGCTACAACTTCGACCATTCTCCTTTACAGCAATATAAGAACATATCTTAGAATTCAGAAAGGATGCACATTTGACGTACGACAACTTAGTTTTAGCAGCTAACTAGAAGTTGCCTGCGTGGCACAATACGAGTATCTTCATACGGGCCAGTTACAAGCTGCCTACCATGTGATCCGCGAAGACGCTCATCTTTATTTCTGTCTGATGATCTGCATTTCACTTTTCATGCAGAGTACGATTTGAGGTAATTCAGTAGTGAATGGATCGCTGTCAGCACTTGGGTGAACGTCAGCTGCCGCACTTGCAGCGTGTTCCTAGGACACCAGTACTAATGGGATTCCATGACCAAGAGGATTAAGGCGCGCTATGGTTTCCCTGCGTCGGCAGTCGCTCATTCGCTTCGCAATGTGGCCATTATCCCTGTCTTTCTCGATATCCCTCTCACCGAACTACTACTGAAGTGAATAAGGGCGTCCACAGCTCTCAAAGGATATCACTATATGTTATATGTTTCTTGAAACTACAGTAATTATCTCTACAATCGTGTAATAAATTAATCTTCATCATCAACAGCGGCAGCATGATGTGTTCTGACGTGTGTGCAGCGCCTGCAACGCAAGCTAAGCATCTTCCATACTCTCTTCTTCTTCGACATTCTTTTAATTTTGTATCATATTGTATTCCACTTAATATCATCTATTAGACAATTTCTTATCCGTCCTGTGGCGTTTTGTTTCTTGACAATTCCTTCTATAAAAAATCATATATTACGTAGTCTGCCCTCACTGATTACTCTTGATTATCATAAACTTACACTCCTCGTTCAATCTGTTTATTTTCAGTGATTTCAGATTCTGTAAATTTGCCTTTCATCATGGCACCTTCCTTTTTCTTGCAGGATTAGATTTCAAAGGTTTTCAGGGCTGCTCGTGGCAACGGCCAAGAACAGTCTTAGACAGGGTGGTCAGAAACACTCTGAAAATCTTGTAAGGGTGTTACAGGATAGGTTGTGCTGAAAAATAAAGGTTAAGAAAAAAAATTTCTCACGTTGTGCCATTTCCGAGTTCATTAGCATTGCAGTTAGCCAGTCAGGCCGTTGCGAGCAAAAATTCAAGCAGCCCGCCAGACGGAATTACTGTCACTTGTTCTCATAGCATAGATGGTAGTGCACAAGACTGCTCAGCTCGGGTTCGATCCTCGCTACCGTCCTTTGTTCAATTTTTCTATCGCTCTCTTGTTCGGTTTTAGGAAACCACTCCGAAACGGCGCAACGTATCGAATTTCTTAACAATTATTTCTCAGTACAACCTACCCTGTAACACGCTTAAGGGGACTCGTTCGTGAATAACTGTCAAAACATCGTTCCTTTATTCTTGTCTTTAAACATTTTCTGTATTTTTCTGAACGAGAAAAAGTTAACTTCCAGAGAAATGGACCACAGAAAGTACCAAAATTAGAGGAATTTAAAAGTGGCTGCGCGCACCACGACGTCCCCGTGACATACAGTCAGCTATGTTAAATATAAAGTTTTGCTCTCATTCGCGCCAAATCAACAGCAAGCAATAACTAAACTCTCAATATTAACAAAAAATAAGTAACTGTAAACCCTTCGTACGTTAGCCAACTTAAGGTACTAAAAAGTCATAAAAACGATACAAATGGACGTGATCGGCTTGCAGAACAAAGAAATAGACAGCTTGCACTATTACTATGGGCAAGCCATAAGACAAAATAAAAATGACCTTGAGGGAATGGAAAAGGAAGTATGGGCTACCTTCTTTCACACATCCTCCACAGACGACAACCCACGTCACGCACTCTCCCCACCTGGCAGTGATTCACGGTGTGGCTACTGCAGGACTGTTACTCAAGGGGAGACCTACAAAATAAAATTTCTTTGCCGTGTTTACATGGTAGGATTCAAAATTCAAATGAAAGTTTCAACAATTGTGTATGGAAACTGACACCGAAAACTATTCTAGTAGGACTAAATAGTTTCAAAATAGGTGTGTTAGATGCTTTTCTACAAGTTTCAATGATGGTGCAGTGTCAAGGATTAATGATATGGAACTGACAGAAGTGCCTGGTTGACTAAATATACAGAGAGCTCTAATAGCCATTGACCGAAGAAGACTCTTCGAAGCTGAAAAATCGGTGTTGGAAGCCACCAAAGAAGCAATAATAAGAAGAAATGGTGTGAAAAAGAGAAGGGAGGAAGAACAACACAGGAAACAAGATGAATGTGGGCCTGGGATGCATTAGTGCCATTCAAGTTTAACAGAAAAAGCAAGTTTTACCTTTAACTTGAATTTACTGAAAGTTAAATTATTTCACGTTCTAAAAACTATTAAATATGGAGAGATGAAATATTGTATTCAGTCTTAAAACATGCTTAACGGAAAAGAAGACTAATCTTGCGACTTAATTTTGAATATAAAATGTTTTTTGGAGAGAAACCCTCAATTAATTTCCAAAATTTTTAATAATCATACCTAAAATTTTTGTAGCACAATTTACGACAGAACCATCTTTTCAATAGTCTGCTTTAAATATAATAGTGTAAATAACTTACAAGAAAATAATAAACCTTCTACTTTGTTTGAATTTTGAGTAACGTGTACCTATGATGCACATAAATAATGAGCGTGGTTTGAAACTTCCTGGCAGATTAAAACTGTGTGCCGGACCGAGACTCGAACTCGGGACCTTTGCCTTTCGCGGGCAAGTGCTCTACCAACTGAGCTACCCGAGCACGACTCACACCCCGTCCTCACAGCTTTACTTCTGCCAGTACCTCGTCTCCTACCTTGAGTTCGAGTCTCGGTCCGGCACACAGTTTTAATCTGCCAGGAAGTTCCATATCAGCGCACACTCCGCTGCAGAGTGAAAATCTCGTTCTCGAATGAGCGTGGTTTATTTCACATGCAACAAAAAAATACAATTTTAAAAAAGTGAGATTTTCCCAAAAGATGTGTTAAAAGATGGTAAGCATTATATGGGCTTTCAAACTTTATTCTTTGAGTTACACTGTTTAGAAAACTGTCAATTCTTTCAAGGTTTACCGTAGTATTCACGGACTAGTTACCTTAAGAGCGTTTTAGACTGGTTCTGACCACACTTTACAAGATAGCAATCCACTCGAGTCCGCAGCTCGTGGTCGTGCTGTAGCGTTCTCGCTTCCCGCGTCCGGGTTCCCGGGTTCGATTCCCGGCGGGGTCAGAGATTTTCTCTGCCTCGTGATGACTGGGTGTTGTGTGATGTCGTTAGGTTAGTTAGGTTTAAGTAGTTCTAAGTTCTAGGGGACTGATGACCATAGCTGTTAAGTCCCATAGTGCTCAGAGCCATTTGAACCAATCCACTCGAAATACGTCTCTGATCTCGCCCTCAGCTTACGACCCATGCGACCAAAAAAATGTTCTTCCTCTATAAAAACTTTCGCGTGCCAATACTATTCTTATCGTAAGTCGTAGAATGGTCTCACAAATCGTGCAGTCCTGATTACTCAGCTAGAAGCGTCTTGTGAACTTCCACAAAATACTATTCAGTATAGTAAATCGGCGTTCCTGTTGCTAAACGTGTGTTTAGTTAATAGTTCTGGTCAAGTTTTCGATCAGTTTCAATGTCCGAGCTGTAGTACATGATTGGATTCTTGGAAGGGGACGAAAACATGCATCCTTCTGGTAGGAAAACTTTGGTCTGAAAAACGGAACACAGCTCTGTTAAAAAAAAAAAAAGAAAAAAAGAAACAAATTTGAGTCTAGGAGTAATCAGCTATACGCTAGACAATTTATTACTGGATTTTTTTTATGTCTTCGTTCTTCAGACTGGTTCGATGCTGCTCGCCAAAATATCGTCTCCTGTGACAACCTCTTCTTATCAGAGTACCAATTGCACCCTACTTCAAGGATGTATTTCAGTCACTGTCTTCCTGTAGAGTTTTTACCTTCTACAGCTCCCTCCAATGCCATGGAAATCATTCATGACGTTTCAACACATGTCCTAGCGTCCTCCTTTGTGTCAGTGTTTTCCGTATGTTCCCTTCTTCACCGATTCTGAGAAGAACCTAATTTCTTATTTTATCACCTGACTTAATTTTCAACATCGCTCCATTGTACCTCATCTCAAACAGCTCTTTTTCCGGTTTCTCCACAGTCCATACAATGCAATGTTATATCATACAATGTTATGTTCCAGACTTATATTCTCAGTGATTTCTTTCTCAAATCAAAGCCTGAGTTTGACACTAGCAGACTTCTTTTGGCCGGGAATGTTCTCATTGCCTGCTCTGGTCTTTTGTCCTCGTTGCCTCATCCGTCGTGGACTATTTTGCTTCCTAAAGCAGAACTGATAGTTATCTAACAATTCCTCAGTTTTCTTTTCCTTCCTCTGTGCGTTATTCCTGTTAGTAGCTTTGATGCATGAGACGTTAAGCTGATTGTGCGATTTCGCTCTCATCTGTGCTTGGTGTCTTCGGAATTGTATGCATGATATTTGACCGAGGATTTGATGGTATATCTCTGGATTCGTAGATTCTATACACCAGATTGAATAGTTTCTTGGTTGACATTTCCTCTGAACTTCTTATTTTCCTTGTGCCTTTTTCCCGCTTTTCGCGCAAGGTTGGCAGGGTTAGTAACGGATTTGGTGCGATTAGTTTAAGGGGTGCGTGTAATGTTAGTCTCGTGGAGGTCAGCGAGGTTTCTCTGATGTTTGCGAATCGTGTACCTGAGGCGGGACTTGGGTACCAGACAGGTATTCAGCTACATGGATGTGAGAAACCTCCTGAAATCTCATCTAGACTGGCCGGCACACCAACACTCGTTAATCTGCTGGGCGTATTCGGTCCAGTGGCTGGTGCACCTTCCCGTCCCGCGCTTTAACACGCACGGCTGCCCTCGCGTACTGACTTTTGCCCCAATGACTTCAGAAATTCTAACCCTTCTGTCTTCCTTGATCGCCAAGTCTTTCTGTCATTGAATTCTGACTGTAATACTGCATACCTTAGGTCTTCCATAATAACTTCGTTTCTTCCTCTACCACATCAGACAAACCCTCCATCTTCAATGTAGTCTTCCCACCTATCCGCTTACTTCCCTGGGCTAAAAGCTCAATTCCCAAAGCACTCTTAATTTTGACGCTACTCCGTGAAAGCCGGCCGTGGTGACCGAGCGGTTCTAGGCGCTCAGTCCGGAGCCGCGCGACTGCTACGGTCGCAGGTTCTAATCCTGCCTCGGGCATGGATGTGTGTGATGTCCTTAGGTTAGTTAGGTTTAAGTAGTTCTAAGTTCTAGGGGACTGACGACCATAGATGTTAAGTCCCATAGTGCTCAGAGCCATTTTTTTTACTCCGTGAAGGTTGTTTTTAATATCCTCTATTCCCAATCAGGCGTACGAGTATAGTGTGTCTGTAATGACATTTTTTTTAAGTCACTAGTTTTCTGACTGGTCTGATGCGATCCGCCACGAATTCCTCACCAGTGCCAGCCTTTTCATTTCAGAGTAACACTAGCAACTTACGTTCTCAACCATTTGCTGGATGTATTTCAATCTCTGTCTTCCCCTACAGTTTTTACCCTCTTGTACCGTGGAAGTCATTCACTGACGTCTTAAGAGATGTGCTACCATCCTGTCCCTTTTCATTGTCTGT
This sequence comes from Schistocerca piceifrons, assembly GCF_021461385.2. Lineage (NCBI taxonomy): Eukaryota > Metazoa > Arthropoda > Insecta > Orthoptera > Acrididae > Schistocerca > Schistocerca piceifrons. Next base: position 281,965,908 of record NC_060144.1, read on the forward strand.
ATCTTCAACGTATTCTTGTCCTCTCCGTTTCTGCGCAGAACCTTTTCATTCCTTACTTTATCCGTCCACCTAATTTTCACCATTCGTCTGTAGCAACATATTTCAAATGCTTCGATTCTCTTCTGTTCCCACAGTCCGTGATTCACTAACATACAACGTTGTGCTTCAAACGTACGTTCTCAGAAATTTATTCCTCAGATTACGGCCTATGTTTAGATTTGTAGCCTTCTCTTGACCAGGAATGCCCTTTCTACCAGTGCTAGTTTGCTTTTGATGTCCTCAGTGCTCCACCCGTCATCGGTTATTTTGCTATCTAGGTAATAGAATTCCTTAACTTCATCAACTTCACGACCATTAATCCTGAGGTTAAGTTTCTCGCTGTTCCCACTTCTGCCACTTATCATTACTTTCGTCTTTCTTCGATTTACTCTCAATCCACATTCTGTACTTTTGTGGCGGTGTTCGTAGCGACAAACACTTGGCTGTAGAAATGGCTTACGAAGTCACCGCCACACTTTTAATAGCGGGCCGACCGGTCCGCTGGAACAGTGAACAGAAAGATGAAAGCCCAAACACTCAGATTAACTAAAAGTCGGTACTTATCTTTTATTAATGAAGATACAGAAACACAGTAGTGAACTCTGTGTCTACAGAAATCTGTCCAGTTCAAGTCGGAGCGGCTAGGTCAGCGTCGGCTGACGACAAACAACAACTCTGCTGCGATGAACACACAACTGACTAGCAAGTACACAATTCGGTGGCGAGTACACAACTGAGCGGCGAATACAGAACTGTCCTAGCGCTCGGGACTCCAGCGCTTAAGAAGCCCAGAAGCCAGCGGTGGCGCGCGCAGACTTGCGGCGATTTGCTGTCTCGCTGGCGCTGCTTATGCGGACGGCGTCCGGACTTTGATGCTGCCAACCTTTTGGCAGCGGGCTCGGTTGGCATTACTGGCTAGGACATAACATGTACTTATTAGACAGATCATTCCATTCAGCAGATAATGTAATTCTTCTTCTACACTTGCATTCAGGATAGCAATTTCACCAGCGAATCAGATCATTTATATCCTTTCACCTTGAATTTTAATTCCACTCCTGAATCTTTCTTTTATTTCCATCATTGATTCATCGATGTACAGGTTGAACGCTAGAGGCGAGAGACTACATCCCTGTCTTACACCCTTGTTAATCCGAGAACTTCGTTCTTGGTCATCCACTCTTAATATTCCCTCTTAGCTCTTACACATATTGTATATCGTCCGTCTCGCCCTATAGCTAACTCCTATCTTTCTCAGAATTTCGAACATCTTACATAATTATACATTGTCGAACGCTTCCTCCAGTTCGACAAATTCGGTTAATGTGTCATGATCTTTCTTTAGTCTTGATCAATTGTCAGCTGAAATGTCAGAATTCCCTCTCTGGTGTTTTCTCTCCTAACGTCAAACTGATCGTCATCTGACACATCCTAAATTTTCCTTTCCATTCTTCTGTATATTCATCTTGTCAGAAACTTGGACGCATGAGCTGTTAAGCTGATTGTGCGGTCATTCTCGCACTAGTCAACTCTTGCAGTCTTCGCAACTGTGTGGATGATATTTTTCCGAAAGTCACATGGTATGTCTCCAAACTCATACATTACACACACCAATTTGAATAGTCGTTTTGTTTCCGCTTCTCCCCAATGATTTCAGAAATTCTGATGGAAAGTTATCGATCCCTTCTGCCTTACTTGATCTTAAGTCCTCCCAAGCTCTAACAAATTATGATACTATTACTGGATACCCTATCTCTTCCAAATTGACTTCTATTTCGCCTTAATATCGCATCATACAAATTTTCCACCTCATAGATGCCTTCAGTGTACTCTTTCCACCCATCCGCTCTCTCCTCTGCATTTACCAGCGGAATTTCCGTTGCACTTTTAATTTTACCATCCTTGTTTTTAATTTCACCAAAAGTTGTTTTGATTTTCCTATTTGCTGAGTCAGTCCTACCGACAATCATTTCTTTTCGATTTCTTCACGCTTTTCATGCACCCATTTCGTCTAAGCTTCCTTGCACTTTCTATTTATTTCATTCCTCAGTGACTTGTACGTAGGTTTTATCTTACATAGTGGCAACACTGCTGTGGAGAAACTATGCAATGGAATCTACTGTTGTCGCTAATAGCACACGTTGTTGACATGCCTACCTTACCTCCGAGCAAATGGACTCGCCGGTCCGACGTCACCGGCGCGCGCAAAATCGAGGGAAGCACAGTCACGTGTGAGCGAGCGGTCTAACGTAACGATGTCACTATGTTTTCGAAAGAGGAACAACGGAGTTGGATCAAGATTGAATGTGCCAGAGGTTGTACAGCACGACAGTGTCATCAAGGTCTTCAAGAGGCGTCCGCGGAATCGGCCTTGCCGTACAGAACGGTGGCACGTTGGGTAAAAGCCTTCAACGAAGGTTGGCAAACTGTGGCAGACATGCACAGGGCAGGTCGTCCTAGCGTCTCTGGAGAAGAAGTGCATGCTGTTGCCGCATTAGTGGACAGTGATCGACGCCGTACGATTCGTGAGCTCGACCTCGAAACCGGATTAGCGCATACGACTGTGCTTCGCATCCTGAAGGAACGCCTGAGCATGCGAAAAATTGCATCACAATGGGTTCCGCATGACTTGACGGAAATGCAGAAATGGATGCGATACGACGCTGATTAGACGCACTTGGGCGCTACGAGCGCGAAAGAGAGGTTTTCTTACGCCGTATCGTAACACTGGATGGGACGTCGACCACATCGTACTAGCCAAAACTGAAACGTCAATCCAACGAATGGCGTCATTATGAATCGCCCCAAAAGTCGGAAGTGCGTCAGAGCCCCATTATGATTAAAGTTATGGTAATTCCCGTGTATAATCCTAACGCATTATGTTCCTCCACGACAACCGTCAGTGCACAGTATTACTGTTCGTTTTTGAAGCATCATCTGGACCAGGTTTGCTAAAGAAGCTGTGACACTTTCTGCACAACTCATCATTTTGCACGACAATGCGGGGGCTGTGCAATGCGGCAGCTGTGGCTGCTCGGTTCGGTCGATGGGACTGGGAAGTCTGTACCATCCACCATTCTCCCCGGACTTAAGTCCTTGTGACTTTGATTTGATTCCGAAGATGAAGGAACCACTTCGTGACATCCGCTTCAGAAATGTTCCAGAGGCTCGACAGGCAGTAGACCGCTCCATTCGCACCATCAACAGAATAGGCTCTGCTAACGGTATACTATGCCTTCCACAACGCTGACAACGGGTTCTACACAACGCTGGTGACTACTTTGAAGGACAGTAACAGGTGCAAACATGTAACACTTTTTTATCGGTTGTGATTAAATAGTTGCCACTATTTAAGTTCCAACCCTCGTATTGCAGTATTCCTAAATTTCCCTGAACATTTTTGTACTTCCTTCCATCATCAACCAACTGAAGTATTCCTTCAGTTACCCATGATTTCTTCGCAGTTACCTTCTTTATACCTATGTTCTTCTTTCCAACTTCTGTTATTACCCTTTTCAGAGACGTCCATTCCTCTTCAACGGTGCTGCGCACTGAGCTATCCATTACTGCTGTATCTATGGTCTTAGAGACCTTCAAGCGTATTATGTCATTTCTCAGTACCTCTTTATACCACTTCTTTGTGTATTGATTCTTCCTGGCTAATCTCTTAAACTTCAGCCTACTTTTCATCACTTCTACATTGTCCTCTGAGTCTATATCTGGTCCTGGGTACGCCTTACAATCCAGTATCTGATTTGGGAATCTGTCTGACAATGATGTAATCTAACTGAAATCTTCTCGTGTCACCCGGCCTCCATCTCTCCTCTTCTTGTGATTTATTACAGAACTCAGTCTTTCTCCTCTATCATTCCGTGTCCCAAGGCCATATTCTCCTGTAACCTTTTCTTCTACTGATTCCGTTACAACTGCATTCCAGTCCCCCGTGACTATCTGATTTTGATCTCCCATTACGTTCTGTATTACCCTTTCAATATCATCATATACTTCCTCTACCTTTTCATCTTCAGCTTGCGACGTCGGCATGTTTACCAGAACTATCGTTGACGGTGCTGGTTTGCTATCGATTCTAATAAGAACAATCCTATCACTGAACTGTTCACAGAACACACTCTGTACCCTACCTCCCAACCCATAACAAATCCTACTCCTGTTACACCATTTCCTGCTGCTGTTGGTATTACCCTGTATTCATCTGACCAGAAAACCTTGTCTTCTTTCCATTTCACTTCGATGACCCCTACTATATCTAGACCGAGCCTTTACATTTCCCTTTTCAGAGTTTCTAGCTTCCCTACACGTTCAAGCTTCTGACATTCCACGGTCCGATTCGTACAACGTTACCCTTTTGTTGGTTATTCAATCTTTGTCCCATGGTCACCTTCCCGTTGGCAGTCTCGTCCTGCAGATACGGATGGGGGACTATTTTGGAATCTTTTGCCAGTGGAGAAATCCTCGTGAAACTTTTTCACTTAGAGGCCACATGTCCAGTGGATACACGTTATGTGTCGTTAATGCAGTGATTTCCATTGCCTTCTGCATCCTCATGCCGTTGATCACTACTGATTCTTCTGCCTTTTAGGGGCAGTTTTCTACACCAAGGGAAAGAGAGTGCCCTCAACCTCTGTCCGCTCCTTCACCATCTTTGACAAGGCCGTTAGCAAAATGAGGGTGACTTCTTATGTCTAAAGTCTTCGGCCACCAATGCTGATTACTAGTCAAAATTTAAGAGGGGATGGGTTTCGAAACCAGCACCTACCTCTACAGCAGGGGTTGCATGCCTTATGCTACTTCATGTCGTTGATCATTGTTTTTATCTTTCCGCCTTTTAGGATCGGTTTCATACCTCAACGGCAACAGGCTGCCCTGATACTGTGTTCTGTCGTCCCTTATCTTTGACAAGGTCGTTGGCAAAACGATGGTGACACTTTACACGACGAATCCTGGGCTGCGAGTTCCGGTCATTTTTATTCTCGATCACTAGTCAAAGATCTACCATTCCCTTTTTGTTTCTGTCTATCTGCTTCTTCGTCTTTTTTTCATCAGTTCTCTGCGGATTTCGCATGTCCTCTCTCAAATTCCATCGAAGAGAACTTCGCTCTGTTCCTTTTTACTACAGAGTGTGGCCAGTCCCCTAACCGAACACAATGAGATACGTTGCTGAGGGTCTGTAGCTGAATCCGCGGTTTTTGAAGTTTCCGCGCGGGGCTGCCACACGAACAGCATGCATTATCATTATCGTGTCATGACATGTTTTAACTCAGCTATGACTGGTGCATCAAGAATTACCGAATAAAGTTTACTCTGAACGACTTGTCCTTAAATTTCAAGGCATCCAGATAAAAATCTGTCGTTTTAAAAGCGGTAATGATTTTGAGAGGAACAGCATCGCGGTCAACATAACCGTCGCGTTATTTGGCATGCGCTGATCAGTAAAGGCCTCAATGTTCTATACATTGCAGTCTTCAGCTATATCCTTTCCTATAACGCATGCGTATTCTCCGGTATCACCTAACAGCTTCCATTAAATCGTTGGAACGAATTTTTCGTTCCTCTTGCACTACAGCTAACTACTTCAAGGATCCAGTTCCTCCCATACGCTTGACTTCATGTTCCGCCAAATTCCTTTTCATTTCCATTGAGGACAGAGTTGCGCCTCCACTCTTGTCTGTCACCTAACGCATTAGTTTCAGCTTCTGTGTCTGCAAGTTGTTCTACATCTCACCGCTTCTCTTTGAGAGTCCAAAAGTAAAAACCGATAATGTACGCTCAGTAGGTCGGAAAAGCCTGTTTACGTTAGCAGAACACCCGATCCCAATTTTGGGGTTCCGTACCTCGGTCGTAGCATTTGAGATGTGGTGCTATAGACGAATGTTGAAAATTAGGTGGACTGATAAGGTAAGGAATGAGGAGGTTCTATGCAGAATCGGAGAGGAAAGGAATATGTGGAAAACACTGATAAGGAGAAGGGACAGAATGATAGGACATCTGCTAAGACATGAGGGAATGACTTCCATGGTACTAGAGGCAGCTGTAGAGGGCAAAAACTGTAGAGGAAGACAGAGATTGGAATACGTCAAGCAAATAATTGAGGACGTAGGTTGCAAGTGCTACTAGGTTAGCACAGGAAAGGAATTCGTGGCGGGCCGCATCAAACCAGTCAGTAGACTGATGACCAAAAAAAAAAAAAAAAAATCTCGGTCGTAAAAACGGAGCCCTAATTGGACCGCTTCGTTGTCCGTCTGTACGTCTATGTCTCTCTGATTGTTATGACCACTTTTTCTTATGAACGGGTATAGGTGTCAACTTGAAATATTCGTTACACTGTAAAGTGCACAGCCCCTTTTTAATGCGAAAATGTTAAGCTACTAATTCGATGCAATAAAAATATAGGGCCATTTACGTCATATATTTGGATACTCGCAAACTCCATCATTAAAACACATAGGATATTTCTCGTTGATCTAGAACCATGAAATTCGACAACAAGTAAAGTTTCACAGTGAAAGTAAAGGAAAAAGTCCGAAAGTTGTTAATTTGTAGTTATTTCACATAAAAAATATTGTTTAGCTATTAGTTGCCCTTCCGTCTGCCTGTCGGTCTGTTAAGACCCCTTTATCCCAAGAACGGTTAGAGGTATCCAGTTGACATTTATGTCACATGTAAAAGTCTGCGGTACCTTGAAACTGTTGAACATCTACGTCAATGCAATTAAAAGATACTGCCCTATACGTCATGTGTTTTGATACTCGTAAACTTACTCATCAATGCCTATAAATAAACCATCTACAGACATTGTGGGCCTGGTAGTTTAGTCTTATGTTTATTTCTTTTGCTGTGCATCCATTTAATATTTTCAAATACTCTAAATACCATACTTCTTCGACTATTTCCATGATTCATCGTTACTGGCGAGCTATCTCAAAATTACCACTAGATAGTACACTCATTTCAAAAGTGAACGGCACCAAAGGCACATACAAAGAAATTAAAACGAACAATTTTTTCATAATTTTATTTTGTCAAATGTCCATAATAAAAACGGCCCAGTTATAAATTTGAGCAATAACAACAAAGGCCACCAACAGAAACAACAACATTTCAAGACATGTACAGTTTCAACATTAAATAAAATCCCTTTGTAGATTACTACTTTGTAGTTTCAAAAACACCCACCAGGTCTGGTTTTCAAACTTTTTTCTTTGCTAAAGCATACAGAGCTGTGAAATAAGCAACTATATCCTTTACAATCCAAAAGGAGGAGAAACAATTTCTGGGGTAATGTGATCTGAAACCCGAGTAACGTAACTGAAACGGATCTTAAATCAGGTGCACAACTGAAAAACAATTCGGCTCTTAGCTATGACTTAAATAATAAACTTTTACCAATAATAGGTCAAAAATGATATCAGGTATTACAAGATTAAAACAGCTTTCCCACAAAAAGATTTAAAATTGACTCTGGGAGACATCAATCAAAATCTGTCTCTAAGAAAAGCAGATCACTCAGCGTAATTAAGAAAAGAGCTAAAAACGATATATTGCTTTAAACACAATTTTTTAAAAAAACATTTAGCAACTATAAAGGTGACTGAACCTGCATTATGCCTTAAAAACACTGCACCAGTTAGCAACACTCAGCAAAAAAAAAGTTAGCATACCAAACTAAAATTTAAGCTTACCGATTATTCGTTTGCGTTGTCCAGTCTTTTGCCATGATGACAATCCACAAGCAATACGGCAAAATCCAATCAAATTACCAAATTATACGAGCCCTGCTTGTTGTGCCAGTTGGCCATTAGGTAAGACACCAAGCACATTCATCAGCACATACACACTTCGTAATCTTCACCAATAATTAGCTGGGCCAGCAAGCAGAACAATTTCATGTCAATACTCAATTTAACCAATGCACATAACTCGAACTACCACCGAGCTTCTGTCCAAGGTAGCATTGTCGCAACCCCGCGTCATTAACTCCACATGCGACCACCTTCCCCACTGACCCTCAAGACTCACTAGCTCCTGCACTCGCTGGAAGTAACAAAACGATGAGCCAGTCCGCCCGCGTACAGCGTTACAAGGCCGCATCGCTCGGTCCTGCTGATATATTTAGATGACATTGAATCTGATAATGCAATAGATATACTATACCTGTCTGAGCAGCACATTGTGTCTGATATGGAAAAGGTAAATATCAGTGGTTATAAACTAGCTGCACATATGAGTAGAGAGAATAAGGTGGGAGGAGGAGTTGTCACATATGTCAAAAGTTATCACTGTGTGGAAAGCTTAGATACAAAATAGTTTTGCCAAGAGCAACATATAGAAGCATGTGCCTGTAAACTTAAACTGAAGGAAGGCTCTTTTATAATTGTAACAGTATATAGGTCCCCTTCAGGAAATTTTCATTTATTCTTGGAAAACCTGGATGCCTTGTTGTGCTATCTGTCAGATAGGGGAAAGCAAATTATTATTTGTGGGGACTTCAATGTTGATTCACTGAAAGAGTGTAATAGGAAGAATGACCTGGAAGTCTTGCTCGGTTCTTTCAGTTTGACATCTGTCATTAATTTTCCTACTCGGGTAGTAAAGGACAGCAGCACATTGATAGATAACACTTTTATAGACCAAGATAGGTTTAAAAACATAAATTCTTGTCCTGTTGAGAATGGGATTTCTGATCATGATGCTCAGCTAGTTGCAGTATATGACATAGCTCCATTCAGTAATTCAAAACTACCCTTCAAAATTGTGCGTTCAGTTAATGACTCAACAATTAGAAATTTCAGAGAAAATCTTCAGCAGTTAGACTGGGATGAGGTGTATAAGGAACCCGATGCTAATTTAAAATATAACTTATTTCATGATACACTTGTAAGAGAATTTGAAAACTGTTTCCCCAAGAAAGTAGTTAAATGTAATTATAAGACACTATGCAAAAACCTTGGCTTGCTAAAGGAATAAAAATATCTTGTAAACACAAAAGGGAACTGTATCTAACAACAAGAAAGAGTAATGACCCAGACACAGCCAAATATTATAAAAACTACAGTGCTACATTAAGAAAGGTTATTAAAAAGTCCAGAAGCATGTGCATCATGTCTGAGATTAATACCTCTGATAACAAAATGAAAACAATTTTGAATATTATTACAAGGGAGACAGAACAATCAAGAGTACAGGATGACAGTATCACCATCAAAGCGAATGGAAACTTGATAAACAACAAGCCGGAAGGTGAAAACATTTTGAATAATCATTTTTTAAATGTTGCAGAGAAAATAGGATCTAAATGTTCACTAGAAGAAGCAAGGCAGTTAATGGAAGAGGCCTTACCCACACCATTTGATACAATTGAAATTCCACTCACTTCTCCATTTGAAATCAGGAAGATAATAAACTCTCTCAAGAATAAAAGCTCACAAGGGATTGATGGCATTTCCAGCAGGATAATAAAAGCTTGTTCCCAAAAAATAAGTGGGACTCTTAGCCACATATGTAATAGCTCTCTGAAGCAGGATATTTTCCCAGATAGACTGAAGTATGCCATCGTTAAACCACTGCATAAAAAGGGGATACGTCTGATGTCAACAACTACCGCCCAATCTCTCTTCTGACTGCCTTATCCAAAATTCCTGTAAAAGTAATGTATTGTAGAGTAGCTTCACACCTTTGTAAAAATAAAGTTTTAACAAAATGTCAGTTTGGTTTCCAGAAGAGGTTTTCAATGGAAAATGCTATATATACTTTCACTAATGAAATATTAAATGCTCTGAGTAACCGGAAGTCACCCATTGCGATTTTTTGTGATCTATCAAAGGCTTTTGATTGTGTAAATCATGAAATACAGGGTGATTCAAAAAGAATACCACAACTTTAGGAATTTAATACTCTGCAACGACAAAAGGCACAGCTAAGCACTATCTGTCGGCGAATTAAGGGAGCTATAAAGTTTCATTTAGTTGTACATTTGTTCGCTTGAGGCGCTGTTGACTAGGCGTCAGCGTCAGTTGATGCTAAGATGGCGACCGCTCAACAGAAAGCTTTTTATGTTATTGAGTACGGCAGAAGTGAATCGACGACAGTTGTTCAGCGTACATTTCGAACGAAGTATGGCGTTAAACCTCCTGATAGGTGGTGTATTAAACGTTGGTATAAACAGTTTACAGAGAATGGGTGTTTGTGCAAAGGGAAAAGTTCTGGACGGCCGAGAACGAGTGATGAAAATGTAGCACGCATCCAGCAAGCATTTGTTCGCAGCCCAGGAAAATCGACTCGCAGAGCTAGCAGAGAGCTGCAAATTCCACAATCAACTGTATGGAGAGTCCTACGAAAAAGGTTAGTTATGAAACCTTATCGTCTGAAATTGGTTCAAGCACTGTCTGCAGCTGATAAGATTAAAAGAATCGATTTCTGTGATTTTATCCTTGCTCAAATGGAAACAGATGAATCTTTCGTTTCAAAGATTGTGTTTAGTGATGAAGCAACTTTCCACACTAACGGGAAAGTCAACCGTCACAATGTCTGTATATGGGGCACTGATAATCCGCGGGAAACAACTTAGTATAAACGTGACTCGCCTAAGGTGAACGTTTTCTGTGCCATTTCAGCCAATAAAGTTTTTGGTCCCTTTTTCTTCGAAGGTGCTACTGTAACTGGACTACAGTATCTGGAGATGTTAGAGAATTGGCTGTTCCCTCAGCTCGAACAAGAAGCACAACAATTCATATTTCAGCAGGATGGAGCGCCACCACATTGGCACTTATCTGTCCGTAACTACCTGAACGTCAACTACCCGAGGCGATGGATCGGCCGCCAGGCAGCCCGTGACAGAGCACTTCATCACCGGCCTCCAAGAAGCCCTGATCTTACCCCCTGCGATTTTTTCTTATGGGGGTATGTTAAGGATATGGTGTTTCGGCCACCTCTCCCAGCCACCGTTGATGATTTGAAACGAGAAATAACAGCAGCTATCCAATCTGTTACGCCTGATATGCTACAGAGAGTGTGGAACGAGTTGGAGTATCGGGTTGATATTGCTCGAGTGTCTGGAGGGGGCCACATTGAACATCTCTGAACTTGTGTTTGAGTGAAAAAAAACCTTTTTAAATACTCTTTGTGATGATGTATAACAGAAGGTTATATTACGTTTCTTTCATTAAATACACATTTTTAAAGTTGTGGTATTCTTTTTGAATCACCCTGTACCTCTACATAAGCTCAAGTACTGTGGTATGAATGGGACAGTGCTCAAATGGTTTAAATCATACCTAACTGGAAGAGTGCAGAAAATTGAAATAAACAGTTCACATAATAAGCAAAAAACTGGTGATTTCTCAAACTTGGGAACAATCAAGAACGGGGTGCCACAAGGTTCGGTCTTGGGTCCTCTGCTGCTCTTAATATATATTAATGACTTGCCATTCTATATTCACGAAGATGCAAAGCTGGTACTTTATGCTGATGATACAAGTATAGCTATCACACCCGACAGACAAGAAATAACTGGTGAAATTGTAAACGACGTTTTTCACAAAATCATTAAGTGGTTCTCTGCAAATGGGCTCTCATTAAACTTTTGACGAAACACAGTATATACAGTTCCATACAATAAATGTAATGACCCCATTAATAAATACAGACTTCGATCGGAAATCGGCAGCTAAGGTAGAATATTCAAAATTTCTAGGTGTATGCATTGATGAGGGGTTGAACTGGAAAAAACACACTGAGGATCTGCTGAAACGTTTGAGTTCAGCTACTTATGCTATTAGGGTCATTGCAAATTTCGGCGATATACATCTGAGTAAATTAGCTTACCACGCCTATTTTCATTCTCTGCTTTCGTATGACGTCATATTCTGGGGTAACCCATCATCGAGTAAAAGAGTGTTCATTGCACAAAAGCGTGTAATCAGAATTATTGCTGGAGCTCATCCAAGATCATCCTGCAGACACTTATTTAAAGAGCTAGAAATCTTCACTGTAGCCTCACAATATATACATTCACTTATGAAATTTGTTATTAACAATCCGAACGAATTCAAAAGTAATAGCAGTGTACATGGCTAAAACACTAGGAGAAAGGCTGATCTTCACTACTCAGTGTTAAATCTAACTTTGGCTCAGAAGGGGGTAAATTATGCTGCCACCAAAGTCTTTGGTCACTTACCTAATAGCATCAAAAGTCTGACAGATAGCCATATAGCATTTAAAAGGAAATTGAAAGAATTTCCTAATGACAACTCCTTCTACTCATTAGATGAATTTTTGGATATAGTAAGTGGGTAATTTCCCAACGTCCAAAAAAAAAATTATTATTGAGTGTCATGTATTATTTTGTCTCATGTAATATCTTGTACAGACACCTTTTATTAACCTGACACGTTCCACATCATTACGAAGTGTCGTATCCATGATCTATGGAACAAGTACTAATCTAATCTGATCTAATCTAATTTCTAGAGGGACACCGGGGAAGGCGTTGCACGAGACGCAGCGTTGGTATCCTTGAATATCGACAGTTCACTGGCTCAGTCTCCCATAATCTTTTCGATATCGTCGTGACATATTATTTCATTAATTGACTTACGGGGCCTGCCATTAACCCAGTGGTGCACACTTCCAGTGCAGTGAATAACTGTTAATGTCGCTTCGTTAGCGTTTTCGATCACTCCTGAGGCTACAAAAGCTAGTAGGGAGTGTCCACTGGAGTGCGCTGCGTGCATTCTCAGCCTCGGGACTCATTGAAAACGCCAAAGAAGTGACATTAACAGCTGCCCACTGCTGTGGACGTGTGCACCAAATGGTTAAACTTGCTGTATTATGTATATAAAATCACAGCTAAAACTGATCTGCACTATATACAAATAATAATAAGAATGGGAACAACGAAGGTGGTTTAGGTTTGTTCTCATTAACTCTTATTCCTTATCGATTTACGTGTTTTCGACCTGAAAACATCATCTACAACTGCTGAGAATTGCTCGAATGGCTTCTCTTTCAGACACACACACCATCTTATTGAGCCAAGGAAGTGAGTTTCTGGGTTAATTACTGTGTGACAATTTCCGTCTTTGCTTTGATACGTCCAATAGGCAGTCATTTCTGAATATGTATTTCAATACAGTATACTGCGATACAGTGTTACTTTTCTTTATGCGAAATGCATAAAATGATTTCCCTAGTGATGTCAATGTTCTTAATGTCTCTTGTCTCTCGACAGGTACCTCAGCGAGGGCTGCAACGCCGATCCACAGTTCCACTTGGAGTATCGAGGTCCTGTTACAATGAAGGGCAAGTCGGAACCCATGAAAGTCTGGTTCCTCTCACGCAGCAAGGAAGTCATTGTTTAGTAGTGTAATTCGCTGGTTTAAGACTTGTTACCACCTTTAGAAACTCCAAGGCTGGCGTGAAACAAGTTGTTCCTCACCTCGAACTACCTTGTTTACACTCATGATTTTGGTTTATTTGCTATAATTACTTATTTTGCAGATTATATCACATTTCTAAAACAAAGGTTGTGGTTCCGATGCACTAAAAATATGTATCGCTGACTTCTCGTCGTCTACATTGACCTTGTAAAGGTGGGAAAGTACAATCGCAAGACTTAGTGTTGATTTTCCGGACAGGAAAACTTATTAAATAACGTTAAAACGTTGTAGCTTAAATTTAAATAAATTCCAAGGCTTGCTAATTTCAAAATGTACAAGGAAACGCTCGTTGTGTAATCACTGTTGCCAGTCTCAAGCACCAATTCAAAATGAGTAAAGCAGTATGGCACACATATGTCGTCGTGAGAAGATTGTTTTAAATGTAAAGATTTAACGCCTGTTGATTGCGTAATATGCAGCAGGAGAGTCTGCATTTTTCCTACCAATACCTGCATCATGCTGCTGTATAAGAGACTACAACCGATACAACAATAGGTGCAAACTAGACCTGTCATCGACTAAGTACTGCTATCTAAATAGTTACCCTAAGCTGAATGTAATTTATAATCTCGCACAATAACAGAGAGTCGCTTTCCATCTCAAAAACGTCTCACAGTTGCAGTATTTCTCTACATTTGAATAAGGACCAATGACATTCTGAGAGTAATGTTATCAGAAACTTATAATCCAATAGAAAAGTAAATCTTACTGCTGATGTACTGTTGTTCAATATGTGTTCGTTGTTGACAAAATTATGTTCCCGGTATATAAGAAATAATTTGTACACTAGTCTTGTCAAGGATTATTTACATAATTTTGACTTAATGTAACGTGAATAAATATTGATTAGTATGAAGTTTCTTGACTGTATTCTTTTAGAGTGAAAAATACTTTTACTAAACAGACGTGTTCAGAAACGCCATTTGTAATCTAATATATAATAATATAATTTAAAAACAGCTTCCAGTCGAAGTCAGCTAACAACCGAATATATATATCCACTTCCACACCCGCAAATAACAACATTAATCTACTTATTTCAGGATGAGCTTTATGTTCTATGCCATAATAAACTAAGCAAATCATCCATCAACATTCATATTGCTCAAAGTTAGTATATACTGCCAAGCATTGAGGACACCCTCCAGACTCAAGAATTGACAAAAAAATATTACCTAACTTTTAGAGAATATTAAATTGACATCCACAAACACACAATTCACTCTGTATAAACATTCACACACATTAGGCTCTTAACAAAGTTCCTAGAAAGTGTTCTCTTCCATTAACTGTACATATGCTGTCACAGCCTAAAATTGAAATTCTTTTTTAGTAGATTGAAGCCTTTCCGGGTATATTACACCTGTAACCGCGCAATAACTTATAGGTATGTTGTTTTCTCTACTCAAATACACTCCTGGAAATGGAAAAAAGAACACATTGACACCGGTGTGTCAGACCCACCATACTTGCTCCGGACACTGCGAGAGGGCTGAACAAGCAATGATCACACGCACGGCACAGCGGACACACCAGGAACCGCGGTGTTGGCCGTCGAATGGCGCTAGCTGCGCAGTTTTTGTGCACCGCCGCCGTCAGTGTCAGCCAGTTTGCCGTGGCATACGGAGCTCCATCGCAGTCTTTAACACTGGTAGCATGCCGCGACAGCGTGGACGTGAACCGTATGTGCAGTTGACGGACTTTGAGCGAGGGCGTATAGTGGGCATGCGGGGGGCCGGGTGGACGTACCGCCGAATTGCTCAACACGTGGGGCGTGAGGTCTCCACAGTACATCGATGTTGTCGCCAGTGGTCGGCGGAAGGTGCACGTGCCCGTCGACCTGGGACCGGACCGCAGCGACGCACGGATGCACGCCAAGACCGTAGGATCCTACGCAGTGCCGTAGGGGACCGCACCGCCACTTCCCAGCAAATTAGGGACACTGTTGCTCCTGGGGTATCGGCGAGGACCATTCGCAACCGTCTCCATGAAGCTGGGCTACGGTCCCGCACACCGTTAGGCCGTCTTCCGCTCACGCCCCAACATCGTGCAGCCCGCCTCCAGTGGTGTCGCGACAGGCGTGAATGGAGGGACGAATGGAGACGTGTCGTCTTCAGCGATGAGAGTCGCTTCTGCCTTGGTGCCAATGATGGTCGTATGCGTGTTTGGCGCCGTGCAGGTGAGCGCCACAATCAGGACTGCATACGACCGAGGCACACAGGGCCAACACCTGGCATCATGGTGTGGGGAGCGATCTCCTACACTGGCCGTACACCACTGGTGATCGTCGAGGGGACACTGAATAGTGCACGGTACATCCAAACCGTCATCGAACCCATCGTTCTACCATTCCTAGACCGGCAAGGGAACTTGCTGTTCCAACAGGACAATGCACGTCCGCATGTATCCCGTGCCACCCAACGTGCTCTAGAAGGTGTAAGTCAACTAACCTGGCCAGCAAGATCTCCGGATCTGTCCCCCATTGAGCATGTTTGGGACAGGATGAAGCGTCGTCTCACGCGGTCTGCACGTCCAGCACGAACGCTGGTCCAACTGAGGCGCCAGGTGGAAATGGCATGGCAAGCCGTTCCACAGGACTACATCCAGCATCTCTACGATCGTCTCCATGGGAGAATAGCAGCCTGCATAGCTGCGAAAGGTGGATATACACTGTACTAGTGCCGACATTGTGCATGCTCTGTTGCCTGTGTCTATGTGCCTGTGGTTCTGTCAGTGTGATCATGTGATGTGTCTGACCCCAGGAATGTGTCAATAAAGTTTCCCCTTCCTGGGACAATGAATTCACGGTGTTCTTATTTCAATTTCCAGGAGTGTATATAATTCGATGATTAATACATTAATGGGAATATCACATGATTACTTTATGTTTAGTATAAATATTTTCCATATAGTGTGTATTCGATGCTATAAATTATCACCCTAACGAAAGTGTATTTGATAGGATACACATTCTTACTATTTAATCGCAGTCTTTGCAAAAGATACATTTGCATAATATTGTGTTCAAGCATTCGTTGCGAGATATTAAAACATATACAAATTTGTGTCTGCCTTCTACTGTTTTTAAAATTGGGTTTATTATAAAATTTACTTTTATTAACACAGTTCCCAATATTCTCAGGTGTTACCTCTGGTCCTCGGTTCAGATGTCTTTTTTCACACATCTGCTCCTTTGCTAATTTTTTTCCAATATGTTGTCAACTAGAGCGTCATTAAATTAAAACATGTTTTCCATACAGTTGCCTGCTCTTAAGGTACCTTGGAAGTATAATCATGCCCAATATTTTACAGAGTTCTGCCCTCGTGACTTTTTTTCCTTTTTTTAGTTAAGTAATATGTAAAGAGTAGATAGAAGTTTAAGAAACCTGTTAGGACTGAGGATCGTAGAAAGAAATGGTACAATGAGGTAATGAGGAAAGATGAGGTGCGTTTGAAATTCTCTGAGCCTCTAGACATTGCGATAGCGAGTACCACAGAATGCATTTCAGTCGAAACCAATGGGCGTCTCTAAGAAAGAAAATTACAAAATTTTTACATGCAAATAAACGGGAAGTAACTGTAAGGACACCTTGGGTATCAGAAAAAAAATGCAATTGATTGGCGAAGTAAGGTAGTACAAAAATCCTCAGAACAGAAGTATAGTGATGTGTCACAAGGTAACTATGAAGAAATCTAACTGTGAAAAAATCTTGGGGACCAGCAAAACAATGCAATTGATTGACGCAGACAGGTAGTAAAAAAATCCTCAGAACAGAAATATAGCGATGTATCACATGTTGTTGTTGTGGTCTTCAGTCCTGAGACTGGTTTGATGCAGCTCTCCACGCTACTCTATCCTGTGCAAGCTTCTTCATCTCCCAGTACCTACTGTAACCTACATCTGCTTAGTGTATTCATCTCTTGGTCTCCCTCTACGATTTTTACCCTCCACGGTGCCCTCCAATACTAAATTGGTGATCCCTTGATGCCTCAGAACATGCCCTACCAACCGATCACTTCTTCTAGTCAATTATGTATCACATATGAATGTATCATATATGAATAAATAATCAGGAAGTTTAAGGCAGCAAAGACTAAATGGTTGCACGAAAACGTGAAGAAACAAAAAAAGAAATGGATGTATGGAGGAGTAATTTAACACACAGTCAAAACAATCTTCGGTGAAATGAAGAAGGATGTTGTAAACATTAAAGTCCAGGCAGAACAGCGCTGTTAAACGTAAATGAGAGCTGATAGGTAGACAGAATACATTGAAGGACTAGGAGAAGGAGGAACTGTCTGATGACTTGATACAAGCATAAATGATGGTCGACATGAAAGACATATCGGATCCAGTGTTATAGTTGGAATATCACAGAACTTTGGAAAACTTGCGAAAGAGCCTGACATATATAACGTTCCTATGAAATTTGTAAACCATTGGGGAAGTGTCAGCAAAATGACTGTTTAAGTTGTTGTGTACAACCGATGAGTCTGGAGACATATTATCAGACTTTCTGAAAAATATCATCCCCAAATTCCGAAGATGACATGGGCGGTTAAGTGCGACAATTATCGCACGATCGACTTAGCATCTCATACATCCTTATTGCTGACAAGAAATATAGGGAAGAATGAAAAGAGAATTGGAGATTTTTTAAGTGACGATCGGTTTGGCCTTAGGAAAGATAAAGCCACCAGACACGTTGTTCTGACGTTGCGCCTTGTAACGGAAGCAAGACTTTAAAAAATCAAGATGCCTTCGTAGGCTCTGTCGACCGTCACAGCTTTCTATCACGTAAAATGCTGAAGGATGTTCGAAAATCTCCGATAAAATTTTGTACGTTATACTGAAATAAGGTAATGTTGTGTGCCTAAGAACTAAGAGGGAACAATAAGAATGGAGGAACAAAGTGCTAGGATTAAAAAGGATGTACGAGTAAGACATGGATGTAGTCTTTCACCCTTACTGTTCAACCTATACATCAAAGAAGCAATCACGGAAATGAAATGTAGTTTCAAGAGTGGGGTTAAATTGTGGGTGAATGAATATCAACTATAAGATTTGTTGTTGATATTAGTATCCTCAGTGAAAGCGAGGACGAAATATTGGTCATAATGGAGTGAATAGTTTACTGAGCATACAATATTGGTTGAGAATAAACGAAGGAACACGACAGTAAAGCCGAGCAGCAAATATGGGATATTCGAATAACCTAACATTAAAGTTGGGGACCTCGAATCAGACGAAGCTGAGAAATTCTGCTCCCTTGAAAGCAAAAACAGCGTATGACGGATCAGCCAAGGAGGATATTAAAAGCAAATAAAGTGGGCAAGAGAGGCAATCGTGCACAAAAGAAGTCAACTAGTATTAATAATTTCTGAGAAGGTACTTTTGGAGTTCAGCGTTGTACAACAGTGAATCACTCACTGTGAGGAAACCGGAAAAGATGAGACTCGAATCGTTTGTAATGTTGTGCTATAGAAACTGTTGAAAATTATGTGAACTGTTAAAATAATAAATGAGGACATTCTCTGCAAAATCGGAGAGCAAAGAAATACTTAAGAAACACTAGCAAGTAGAAGGGGCAATACAACATGACATGTGTTAAGACTTCCGGAGTAACCCTTCGCACTATAGGGAGCTATAGAGGGTAAAAGCTGTAGGGGAAGACAGAGACTGGAATATATCCAAAAAATAATTGAGGACTAGGCTTTAAGTGCTTTTCTGAGACGGAAAGTTTGGTCACAGGCAAAGAAGTCGTGGCGGGCATCACCAAATGCTGATGACCAAACAAGAAAAAAAAATGATGTTCGGTAAGATGCATTTTAACCTTCGTATTCCCGAAGTAAATGCTTCAGGGTAAAGCCTATTCGAATAGTGAATGTCGAATTTCTGATGATGTCGAATTTCTGATGATGATTATGGTTAAATAAACGCAGTAAACCATACCATTTTGAAAGCAGGAAACGAAAAGAAACGTGTTCATCACATGTGAGTCAGCACATGTGGAACACAGTCATACACGTACAAATGAAGTTATACACATGGTGTAAGACAATACCGCCCATTTCTACAGTTGTAATCAGCCATGGCGGAATGTTGGTTTTCCACTAAGCATAAGGTAAAAAAAGAGTAGTAAAGCATACTGCTTTAGTGCGGTGTGGTATTTAAAAAACAGTTTAAATTATTAGATCATCCAACAGGGTAACTGTGCAATAAAAGATCCGTGCGAATTCTGCTGTAAAAGGATATTAAAAAGTTTCCATCTCTGCGACGCTGCTGCAGCGTATATGCAATGTAGTGCAACTACGATGCGGGTATACGAGCGCTAACTTGTAGGAAAGGGATTAGTGTGGCATCCATGTCTTTCTGACGAGCGTGTGATAAACGCGGAAACGTGAACTATATCGACTTTACTACTAAATGCGTTCAAACAGGACCAGAGTGCTGCTTATACTTTTTTTTGGCTGCAGAAGGACAAACATTGTGGACATCCATCGAAGAAAAAAATGTATATGGGCAACATGTCTGTCATTGAGATGAAACGTCCGGGAAAAACTGCGACAACGGGTGCTTAGGCTACATGATAACGCACGTCCCTATATTGCAAATATTGCAACGCTGTGGTTACGCCAACTCAAATGGGAGACATTTGAGCATCCGCTCTATAATCCTGTTCTCTGCCCATGCGATGATAACGCCTTTCGTCCCTTGAAGGGTCGACGGTTCCTGTCGGACGAGGATGTGCAGCAGGCAGCTGCGCACTTCTTCACGCAGCAGGACCCTGTATTTTGGAAACTGGGAATTTGAGGTACGTTCTATGGGACTAAACTGCTGATGTCATCGGTCCCTAGCCTTACACACTCCAACTAACTTACGCTAAGGACAACACACCCACACCCATGGCCGTGGGAGGACTCGAACCTCCGACAGGAGGGAGCCGTGCAAACGGTAGGAAGACGCCTAAGACCAGGCGGCTACCCCGCGCGGCCACTGTGTTTTACCAAACTGGTATCTTCAACGTGTGGCGTCGGTAGGATGATCGCCTCAGTCATCATGACGATTTTGCCTGACTGATATAGCGGTTAAGGGCAATGTGACCATAGAACTGAAACTTTTTGATCGCCCCTAATACAATGTGACACTTGAGCTTTCCCCAGCGTGGCGGGACAGCGTCAATTAAGAACCAAAAATCGGCTTATTCAGAAATAAAACACACACGTGAACAACAAGCGCCGCCAGTCAACGAAAATGATCTAGTCAGACGTTCTCGACAGACAACTATTATTGAACAATGAACGAACAAGTAGCGCTAATTGCCTCTGTTGTTTCACCAGGCTGAAAGTAAGATTAAAAGCAGAATCTAAGTGGAAACCGCGGTTTCCGTTTATAACATCGCTTATTAGTTCAATTTCAACAGCTTCCCTAATAATAGCATCTCAGTAACTATAGTAAGTGTACGCTGGAATCTCCATGTTCTGTAATCGCAGACTTACTCTACTGTTGCAAGCACGTGTGATGCTTATGTTCAATAGTCAGAACCTCCACAGTCCTGAGGGTCTGCCCGGTGTAAGTCTTGCCACAAATGAAGGGGATACGGCATACAGTCTCCTTACGCAGCCCGAGATTAGCCTCCACAGATCCTAAAAGAACTATAACGTTAAATGGTGCTCGAAACATTTCACATGCTGCTTCCTCAAAATACGTCAGTCAATAAACAGATACAGCAGCAAAAAAAAACTGAGGAGGAAATTGGCAAATGAATTAAATAAAGGTACAAGAAACAGAACTTCAAGGTTTGCCACTAATGACATTCTTTCGGAGACAGCAAGGAGATTAGTAGTTGGAAAGTCAGGTGATGCTGAGTGAATAACATTACTTAAGAAGTGGTTGGAAATGAAGACAAGTGTTGTTGATGAGGTAGGGGGTAGGACAGACACAGTACGAGATTTTGATGTCCCATCGACAGCGAGGTCATAAGAGACGCGCCACCATACTGGATTATGGAAGGACTGGCATGGAAATCGCCGTACCCTCCTCAAAGCAAACATCCCAGCATTTTCCAGAAGCTATTTAGGGAAATCTCGTGGAACCTAAATCTCGGCCGGCCGCTGTAGCCGAGCGGTTCTATGCGCTTCAGTCCGGTACCTCGTTGCTGCTCCGGTCCCAGGTTCGAAACCTGTCTCGGGCCTGAATGTGTGTGATGTAGTTAGATTAGTTACGTTTAAGTAGTTCTGAGTCTAGGGGACTGATGACCTCAGATGTTAAGTCCCATAGTGTTCAGAGCCATTTGAACTATTTGAACCTAAATCTCGATGGCTGGACGGGCATTTACCGAGCTATCATGTAACATGGGCAAATCTCATTACTTCTGCACAGCTATTATAACCTACATCCATATGAATTGGCTTCCAGTATTCAAGACTTGAAATCCCACCGAGCGACGTGGTGGATAGGTTAGCACACTGGACTCGCATTTGGGAGGAATGTGGTTCAAATCCGCATCTGGCAATCCATATTCATGATTTTCGTGACTTCCCTAACTCGCTCCAGGCAAGCACCGGGATGGTTTCCATAAAAAAAAAAAAAGCACATCCGATTTCCTTCACTAACTTTTCGTAATGCGAATAGGTGTTCCGTCTCTAATGAACGCGCCATCGACGGGACGTTAAATTCCAATGTTGCTTCCTTCCTGCAGATGAGAATTTGAGCTGCAGTCCTCCCGAATACGAGTTTACTGTGCTAACCTCTCCGCAACTTCACTCGGTACGGCTCCAGTTAAAACAGATGTAGGTTGTAGCAAATTTGGAAATTTGTGGTAAGGTCTTATGGGACCAAACTACTTAGGTCATCGGTCCATAAGCCTACACATTACTTCATCTAACTTTAACTTACGCTATGGACAACACACACACACCAATGCCCGAGGGAGGACTCGAACCTCCGACGGCGGGGGCCACACGGACTAGGTTGTAGCAGTTGTACAGAGATGGTGCCTGTAAAGGTTATAAAAGCGAGGCGAGCTTAAGACTAAAACACATCAATTTTGACTTTACATAACCAGACTGTATAGGTCATCAACATAACAGCACTACATTGGAGGTAAGTTGATAGTTGGTGTACACATCAGTTAAAAGAAACGAGAGAAAAAGATTCCACTAATAATTTATTTGTGAAACACAAAACCAAAGAACGTATAATAAACTGACGTAGTTTATTCTTTGATCAATGCTTAGAAGTTTGTGGAACAAGTCATACACTGAAGAGCTAAGAAAACTGGTACACCTGCGTCATATCGTGTAGGGGACCCTGCGAGCGCGCCGAAGTGCCGCAACGTGCCTTGGCATGGACTCGAATAATGTCTGAAGTAGTGCTGGAGGAAATTGACACCACGAATGCTTTAGGGCTGGCCATAATTCAGTAAGAGTACGAGGGGGTGGAGATTTCTGCTCAATACGCTGCAAGGCATCCCAGGCATGTTCAAAAATGTTCATGTCTGTGAAGTTGGGTTGCCAGCGCAAGAGTGTTCCTGGAGCTACTCTGTAGCAATTCTGGACGTGTGGGGTATCCCATTGTCCTGCTGGAATGCACAATGGTCATGAATGGATGCAGGTGATCAGAGAGGATGCTTACGTACGTATCACCTGTCAGATACGTACCTAGACGTATCAGCGGTCCCATATCACTCCAACTGCTTACGCCCCACACCATTACAGGGCCTCCACCAGCTTAAATAGTCCCCTACTGATATGCAGGGTACATGGATTCATGAGGTTGTCTCCATACCCGTACTCGTCCAACCCCTCGATACAATTTGAAACGAGACTCGTCCGACCAGGCAACATGTTTCCAGTCATCAACAGTCCAGTGTCGGTGCTGACGGACCCAGGCGAGGCGTAAGCAGTCATCAAGGGTACACGGGAGGGCCTTCGGCTCCGAAAGCGCATTTCGATTATGTATCGCTGAATGGTTGACATGCTGGCAGTTGTTGATGGCCCAGCACTGAAATTTGCAGCAATTAGAGGAAGGTTTGCTCTTCAGTCAGTTGAAAGATTCTCGTCAGGTGATGTCGATCCCGTTCTTGCAGGAACTTTTTCCGGACGCAGCGATGTCGGAGATTTGACATTTTACCGGAATTCTGATATTTACAGTATACTCGTGAAATGTTAGTACGAGAAAATCCCCATTTCATCGCTTCCTCGGAGACGCTGTGTCACATCACTCGTGCACCGACTGTAACACCACGTTCAAACTCACTTAAATCTTGATAACCTGCCATTGTAGCAGCAGCAGTCGATCTAATAACTGCGCCAGCCACTTGTTGTCTTATATAGGCGTCCCCGACCCCAGCGCCGTATTCTGCATGTTTACATATTTCTGTATTTGAATACGTGTGGCTATGCCTGTTTCTTTGGGGCTTCATTGTAGTTTCGTGCTGTAACTGTACTACTTAATTTAGTCTAGCTGTTACCTGTGGCTGCACTCTCAAGTTAGTACTTTTGTTATGCCGAGTGATGGTGAGTAAGTAATCTAACGAATTTCTAATAACGTCGTCTGCCCTCATGTGACTGACTGTTCAGACAGGCATAGCTCGTGATAAAAAAGTTGTTTGTGTTGTGGCGTAACAAGACAGCCACGCCACTCTGAAGTAGCCGAAAGGCACGCGCTAAGCTCACGCAGATGAGCGTGAGGTCTGAAACAGGATACGTAATGAATGCTATAAAGAAAAGTACGTAGCTTCTGGAATACCTAACTTTAATCCATCCTTGTGGTACATCGCTCTTGATGAGACAAGTGAGACTCTTTAGATACAAGCTATGTAAGGCTACTGGCGCCTTGCTAGGTCGTAGCCATTGACTTAGCTGAAGGCTATTCTAACTATCTGCTCTGCAAATGAGCGAGGCTTCGTCAGTGTGCATCGCTAGCTACGTCGTCCGTACAACTGGGGCGAGTGCTAGTACGTCTCTCTAGACCTGCCGTGTGGTGGCGCTCGGTCTGCTGTCACTGAAAGTGGCGACACGCGGGTCCGACATGTACTAATGGACCGCGGCCGATTTAAAGCTACCACCTAGCAAGTGTGGTGTCAGGCGGTGACACCACAGTTTGAGTGGCCGTCCTCCGCAACAAGCACAGAAATATTTGCTTTGTAGATAAAAACCGTATTTTCTTGCTGCATTGTATTTTATTTCTCCCAGACGCGTTTCGCCTTTTTCTTTACTCTAATGCATCTTTATTGGGATCTAGAACGATACAGTTTTGTTTTGGTATGTGTTATTTTTGGATTACAGAGCAGTTAGGTCTCGTTTTTTATTTACAGTTCGTCGCATTTTTGACTGGCATCTGCGTTTCCTCTCATATGATAACGGTCTGGAGGTCGCACTATAACTTAATTTACCAAAGATAAACACATTTTTGTAATCGGAACTTTTACCTTCACACTGTTCATCTTGTTTGCACTTATTGTTACGGTGCACTGTTATAAATATTTGTTAGAAAACTATGTTTTTGAAGACATAAATACTGTGAGTTCACATTTGTCTCATCGTGTTTTGTTATCTACGTGTAGCCAACCTAAAGAAGTATACGCTCAATACTAAAGTCTATTAATTTTTGTGATGTTTATATCCGCGGGAGTGTGTGTGTGTGTGTGTGTGTGTGTGTGTGTGTGTGTGTGTGTGTGAGGGGCGAAGGTACTTGGTGGAAGGTTGTTGGTGGATATTCAGTATAATCAGAAAAACGTAAAATAAAACTTGTTCATGAGACCCTCGACAATACATTTAAATCGAAACTCAAATCAGCTGATCAACAAAACTTTCAACCAATCTCTAATGTTCAACATTCTACAACTCTCATTGGATAAACACCACCAACATCGTCCCCAATCATACACACACATATATATATATATATATATATATATATATATATATATATATATAAAAAAATTACACACTTAACAAAAATGAAGTATATGTTGAAAACTTGAAAACTAACATCTATTCATTTTGGCAATATGTAGGTAAAAAAACCAATTTACATCTGTAAAACCACAGTTTTCCAACAAATATCTATAAGTAGCGGCAGAAGAGTAATAGTGCACCATGACAATAAAGGTAAATAACATGAACAGTGTGAAGAAAAAATGCGTAGATCTGTCCAGCGTCGCTGCAGAGCAGTACGTACAGACTGGCACGGGCAGAGACGCGCATGTATGCATCGTGCTACTGAAGTACCTATACATTATACGACGTGTGTAATACGCAACAAGTAATATGGAAGTGTGGATTAAATACAGTGATGATTGTATAACCATTGTATTCATTACTTCGAATAGTGTCAAGTAGCACTGCTGGAATTCAGTATGGTGTTGACCCATACTTAGCCATACGTTCAACCAGGAGCTGGAAGGTTTCTAGGGAATGGCAGCCCATTCCCCACGAGGTGCTGCAATGAGGAAAGGTATCGATGTCGGCCGGTGAGGCGTGGCACGAAGTCGGCGTTCCAAAACATCCCAAAGGTATTCTATAGGATTCAGGTCAGGACTCAGTGCAGGTCGGTCCATCATTTTTTTTTTTGGTCATCAGTCTACTGACTGGTTTGATGCGGCCCGCCACGAATTATTTCCTGTGCTAACCTCTTCATCTCAGAGCAGCACTTGCAACCTACGTTCTCAATTATTTGCTTGACGTATTCCAATCTCTGTCTTCCTCTACAGTTTTTGCCCTCTACAGCTCCCTCTAGTACCATGGAAGTCATTCCCTCATGTCTTAGCAGATGTCCTATCATCCTGTCCCTTCTCCTTATCAGTGTTTTCCACATATTCCTCTCCGATTCTGCGTAGAACCTTCTCATTCCTTACCTTATCAGTCCACCTAATTTTCAACATTCGTCTATAGCACCACATCTCAAATGCTTCGATTCTCTTCTGTTCCGCTTTTCCCACAGTCCATGTTTCACTACCATACAATGCTGTACTCCAGACGTACATCCTCAGAAATTTCTTCTTCAAATTAAGGCCGGTATTTGATAGTAGTAGGCTTCTCTTGGCCAGAAATGCCTTTTTTGCCATAGCGAGTCTGCTTTTGATGTCCTCCTTGCTCCGTCCGTCATTGGTTATTTTACTGCCTAGGTAGCAGAATTCCTTAACTTCATTGACTTCGTGACCTTCAATCCTGATGTTAAGTTTCTCGCTGTTCTCATTTCTACTACTTCTCACTACCTTCGTCTTTCTCCGATTTACTCTCAAACCATACTGTGTACTCATTAGACTGTTCATTCCGTTCAGCAGATCATTTAATTCTTCTTCACTTACACTCAGGATAGCAATGTCATCAGCGAATCGTATCATTGATATCCTTTCACCTTGTATTTTAATTCCACTCCTGAACCTTTCTTTTATTTCCATCATTTCTTCCTCGATGTACAGATTGAAGAGTAGGGGCGAAAGGCTACAGCCTTGTCTTATACCCTTCTTAATACGAGCCCTTCGTTCTTGATCATCCACTCTTATTATTCCCTCTTGGTTGTTGTACATATTGTATATGACCCGTCTCTCCCTATAGCTTACCCCTACTTTTTTTCAGAATCTCGAACAGCTTGCACCATTTTATATTATCGAACGCTTTTTCCAGGTCGACAAATCTTATGAAAGTGTCTTGATTCTTCTTTAGCCTTGCTTCCATTATTAGCCGTAACGTTAGAATTGCCTCTCTCATCCCTTTACTTTTCCTAAAGCCAAACTGATAGTCACCTAGCGCATTCTCAATTTCCTTTCCATTCTTCTGTATATTGTTCTTGTAAGCAGCCTCGATGCATGAGCTGTTAAGCTGATTGTGCGATAATTCTCGCACTTGTCAGCTCTTGCCGTCTTCGGAATTGTGTGGATGATGCTTTTCCGAAAGTCAGATGGTATATCGCCAGACTCATATATTGTACACACCAACGTGAATAGTCGTTTTGTTGCCACTTACCCCAATGATTTTAGAAATTCTGATGGAATGTTATCTATCCCTTCTGCCTTATTTGACCGTAAGTCCTCTAAAGCTCTTTTAAATTCCGATTCTAATACTGGATCCCCTAGATTTTCGTCCCCCTTTACATACTGCATTACCCTTTCAATATCCTCATACACTTTCTCTATCTGTTCATCTTCAGCTTGCGACGTCGGCACGTATACCTGAACTATCGTTGTCGGTGTTGCTCTGCTGTCGATTCTGATTAGAACAACCCGGTCACTGAACTGTTCACAGTAACACACCCTCTGCCCTACCTTCCTATTCATAACGAATCCTACACCTGTTATACCATTTTCTGCTGCTGTTGATATTACCCGATACTCATCTGACCAGAAATCCTTGTCTTCCTTCCACTTCACTTCACTGACCCCTACTATATCTAGATTGAGCCTTTGCATTTCCCTTTTCAGATTTTCTAGTTTCCCTACCACGTTCAAGCTTCTGACATTCCACGCCCCGACTCGTAGAACGTTATCGTTTCGTTGATTATTCAATCTTTTTCTCATGGTAACCTCCACCTTGGCAGTCCCCTCCCGGAGATCCGAGTGGGGGACTATTCCGGAATCTTTTGCCAATGGAGAGATCATCATGACACTTCTTCGATTACAGGCCACATGTCCTGTGGATACACGTTACGTGTCTTTAATGCAGTGGTTTCCATTGCCTTCTGCATCCTCATGTCGTTGATCATTGCTGATTCTTCCGCCTTTAGGGGCAATTTCCCACCCCTAGGACAAGAGAGTGCCCTGAACCTCTATCCGCTCCTCCGCCCTCTTTGACAAGGCCGTTGGCAGAATGAGGCTGACTTCTTATGCCGGAAGTCTTCGGCCGCCAATGCTGATTATTTATCAAAATTTAGGCAGTGGCGGGGATCGAACCCGGGACCGAAGACGTTTTGATTATGAATAAAACACGCTACCCTTTTTTAATCTCAGTTTGTTCGTTTTCGTTCGTTGTATGTGCTCGGTGCGGACGTCGCAAGACACCCGTTTCAGTTCGTCGTTGATCCATTAACTCAGTTTTTTTATTCCAGAGGGTAGCTAACCCTCTGACCGAACACGCTGAGTTACCGTGCCGGCGACCCTAGATCACGGGGATGTTATTGACGTGGAACAACTCCGCCACGGGCCGTGCCTTATGAACAGGTACCCGATCGTGTTGAAAGATTCAGTCGCCATCCCCGAATTGCTCTTCAACAGTGGGAAACCAGAAGCTGCTTGAAATATCAATGGAGGCCTGTGCTGTGATAGTGCCACGCAAAACAACAACGGGTGCAAGCCACCTCCATGAAAAACATGACCACACCGTAACACCACCGCCTCCGAATTTTTCTGTTGGCGCTACACACGTTGGTATATGACGTTCATCGGGCATTCGCCATACCCACACCCTGCCATCGGATCGCCACATTGTATACCGTGATTCGTCACTTCACACAAAGTTTTTCCACTGTTCAATCGTCCAATGTTTACTCTCCTTACAACAAGCGAAGCGTCGTTTGGTATTTACCGGCGTGATGTGTGGCTTATGAGCCGCCGCTCGACCATAAAATCCAAGTTTCCCCACCTCCCGCCTAACTGTAATAGCAGTTGCCATGGATGCTGAAGCATTTGGCTATTCCTGTGTGATGGTCTGGATAGATATCTGCTTATTACACATTACGACCCTCTTCAACTGTCGGCGGTCTCTGTCAGTCAACAGACGAGGTCGTCCTGTACGCTTTTGTGCTGTACGTATACCTTCACGTTCCCACTTCACTATTTCATCGGAAAGAGTGGACCTAGGGATGTTTAGGAGTGTGGAAATTTCGCGTATGACGTATGACACAAGTGTCACCCAATCACGTGACCACGTTCGAAGCCCGTGAGTTCTGCGGAGCGCCCCATTCTGCTCTCTCACGATGTCTAATGACTACTGAGTTCGCTGATATGGAGTACCTGGCAGTAGGTGGCAGCACAATGAACCTAATATGAAAAACGTATGTTTTTTGGTGTGTCTGGATATTTTTGATCACATAGTGTATCAACCAGGAAAATCATTTTCACCAATTTATAAAGATCAAAGTCAAAGAATAAATAGCTCTTACAAAGAGTAAATATTTTCCCTAATTCGCGTAATATTCTTCAAATAAATAAATATCTTGTACCTCACACTTTCTAAAGCAGCCTGTGTGTTCTTCCTCACGATTCGTGGTGCTATCTGCATACCAAATTTCATCGAACTCGGTTAATCGGTTTAGTCGTGTAAGAATACCAGAGAAACTTTCGCATTTACATACCATATTACAATGGATAAAATTTTGAACCACGATATCTTTTTTTTTCGTGATCCGATTTTGATGAACTAAAGTCTATACGGTGCCCCAAACTATGTTCAAGTTACGTGTGAAAGCCCTATAAAAGAGATTCGCGTGTTCAAACGGACAGACAGATATGACTGTTTTAGATAAAACTTTAAATTACGATATCTCTTTTTATCGATTTTCTGACTTTCGTGAAATGAAGTTTGTACGGTACCTCAAGACATGCTTACGTTATCAGTGAAAACCCCATAAAAATCGGTCTAGTAGTTTTGGAGATCAGCGAATTCAGACAAGCAAGAATATAGTAGGGAAACTTGAAAGCACAATTTTTTTCCCGTAATCCAATTTTAATCAACTAAAGCTTCTATAGTGCACCAAGCTACGATCAGTTTACCTACGAAAACCTCATGAAAATTCGTCCAGTAGGTTTGGAGAAGTGTGTTCAAACAGATGAACAGACACACATGACAGCTGTACTACTTCATTATTGGTATAGATGAAGGCAATCGATCTCGCTCCTTCATTAGACGGCATTTGATTCTGAAAAGCAGTTCTGTCATGCATTATTTCTGAGACGTGTAGATGATCTGATGCAGGATCAAAATCGACTGGCTTTATTAAAAATAAAATTTTCCAGCTGTGTATTGAGTAGTGCAATACACAACATATTTCTAATAATTTATTCGCTTCAAGATATTTTCACTAACAATTTTTATCCACCAACAAGACACGAACCAGGTATCTTGGAGCCGAGGGTCACACCGTTACCTGTTCTACGGAAGCAGGAAATAAAGAAGGAACTTTAGAGAACATCGGCATATTGGAGTTGACGTGAATCGCTGCTGATCGACAGTTCTTCTTGTTAGCAATCGATTACAAACACACAACCGAGTGCGCTCAGTGAGACAGAGGGAAGGAGATAAGAGTAAAACGAGCCAATTTTTCCACTTTGTAGCCACTTCAGAACCCGCACTTATGTTTGGCAACGAAGAAGTGTGAGCTCAACACGTTCGACTGCTGTCTTTCGGTGAACAGTTACAGCTCTAGCACACGCGCCGGTGGTATATAATTGGCCACGGTATTATTCATGGGGGCAGTATTATCCCCTCGTGGAGCCGTGAAAAGTAGCTAGGGTGGACGACTGCTTGAATACACCGGTAATTAAGAAGATCTGAATTGTAAAGCAGTTACATTTTATTAGAATTATGCAGGTATTTATGAGGGTCAAGGAGTGCTTATTTTCTTGTTCTGGACAGTAATAAGTAATTAAGGAATTCAATTAGCAATAATTTACCTTCCCCCTCTATCAACTGCCACCGAATTATACAAAATTGCTCAAGATAAATTCCTTGTTACCTGCGCTTCTAGTCGGGATACGCATTGCAAATGAAGGCACGCTCGACCCTAAGGCGACGTAGTCGGCTGACGTTCATCTTGAGGTGGAGGTCCCAGGGCGTCAACAGTGTGTTACGTACATTGTCCCCAGTGCTGTGAGTTTAGCTTGAACATAACAGCAAGTAGCACACTGTTCGCTGTTAATAATTGCACCAGATACACAAATGAAACACCAATCTTCTATCCACTATTGCATTATTCATAGAAGATGATTACTTTTTGCGCCGCATATACAAATTTTCGCATAATGTATATCTTGTTTGCGTTTTTGAGTGCAGGCCGAAGCTATTTTTGGAATATCAAAGTACTAGAATGATACAAAGGAAACTTGACTGGTCGCGTTACTGAAAAACTCCTAGTCGTGGCTTATTAGGGGGGGACTGTACGTCGATCTTCAACTGTACTTCACAATGTTACCTGTTTCATCGAAATCGATCGTCTCATTGGAGGTTTATGCAAAGAACTGGTAGTCATCCGGTTATTACAATACAAGGTCCTTTTCTAGCTAATGATTGCGAAACAATTTGAGAAACGCGCATTAAAGTTAGCATCCGGCAGATATGAGACAGAACAAGTAACAAGACAATGTCGCCTCTCTACGTAGTGATGATAAAGAAAAATATTACTTAGTTTACGATGGCGATAGCTGAGGCCATCAGTTAATCTTTCTGGGAATATTGCTCAAACGCTGCGAAATTGTTCGTATACACAATCCATCACGAACCGCCACTTAGACTTAAATCAGCATAGAAAATAGTTCCATCACTAATTTTCAATCGAGAAATAACACAGCCAACCGGTTGCAAATAACTGTTTAATACATTTATCTAGATTTCGTCACCCCTAAGGGTTCCTTCATCAGAATGAAAATTTAAAAGCCTTTTAAAATAATATACAGAAGAATATGTCTCACAGAAACATGAACAAAGTTGAAAAATTACATAACATAGAAAGGTTACCGTAAGTTACAATACGAGAAGCTAATAGTCAAAATTTAGAGCAGACATCCTCAAATCAAAAATTAAACATTTAGAACGTTCCAGTCTTTGGTACGTACACCTTCCAAGGAACAACAGCAGACTGAGCTGCCCAATGGTTTACACTGCCACTACGAAAACAAGATACAAGTTGCGCCGCCTGTTGGGGGCGGACAGTACAACTAAGAACCATCTATTAGGCTTTACTGAAATGCCCATTGCGTAACGTACAGTGCATTGTAGAATATTTACACAAACAGCTTCACAGTTTAATAACATCTGCATGAAGGAAACTTTAGTAGTGCACATGTATATGAGATTTTAAGAAACAGACGTTTCGGAAATAGAGGAAGGAAAACATAGGAAAAATTAAGGAATGAGAAATTCGTGGATTATAGTCATTGAAAAATTTTTTGTTACTTTATTGTATCTGTTCGTTGAGGGTGAGTCCATCGCCTTAGACACTGAAAGATCTTCCAGTTTGTCCTTTAAGTGATTTTGTAAACTCCTGAACTGTGTATAGGAGCAATTGTGGACTTAAGATTGTGAATAAGATTTTTCTGCAAGTTACTGTTAGAAGAAAACGCAACTTTGCATCTATAATTTTAGCTAGAAGACGACGAATTCTATAACAAATAGGGCCTAAATATGACATCGAAACACTTTTTTTACATTCGTTGCTGTCAGAAACAGCACTGATGCCTGAAGTAGTCACTTCAGCGTCAGTTTTAACTTTGAATATGTTTTCCACTAACGAGGGATCACAACCGTCATTAACTGCAATGGCTTATATTAAATTCATCTCGTCATTAAGCTTGCCTAGTGACAAAAGTACGAAACTGCTCGGTGAATGGCTAAATGTAAAAATGATTTTTTATGGGAATGAGGATGCACTGAACTTGTGGGCACAATCTGCTCTGTATTATTGGCTTTTAGAAAAATACCGAATGAAAGTCTGTCGTTGTCTATGGCGGATAGGTCCAAGTAATGTAGCTGACGATCATTATTTTCTAATTCACAAGTGAAGCTGATTTTTTGATAAAGATTTTATTTTTTGTTTTGTTTTCCTGCCTCTAGGTCCGAAAAATCTTTTTCATCAAATCTCATACAGATGTTTCCCCCTGCAAATGTTTTTAGACTGTGCAGCTGTTTGTGTAAATATTCAACAATGCCCAATACTTTACACAATGGCATTTCAGTAAAACCTAATAGATGGTTCTTAGTAGTACTTAATTTATTTGACTGCTTTGTATTTTCAAAAATACATTTAGCTCTCATCCTTTGTATTTTGTTTTTTTTTATAATTAACTGTTGCTTAATTCGATTATTTCTCTTAAATGGAAGTGTGTCACTGTCCGCACCCAATAGACGGCGCAGCTTGTACCTTGTTTTCGTACCAAAGGCTGGCACGTTTTTAATTTTTTAATTTTCAATTTTTGGCTTGAGGCTGTCTGCTCTAAACTTTGACTATTGCCTTCTCGTAATGCAACTTCACGCAGGTAACGTTTCTATATTGTGGGATTTTTCATGTTAGTCAATCTTCTGTCATACTTATTTTTCTATGTATTATTATATAGGGCTTTTAAATATTCATTCTGATGAAGAGATCCTGTCGAAACCTAGGTAATATATTAAACAATTATTTGCAACCATTTGGCTGCATTATTTCCCCATTGAAACTTATATACCGTTGCTGAAAGACAACCATGCTCAAAACCATCAATCGTTAACTCTTTATTAGGCGCGTGGTCATTTCTGCCCACGTGCATGATCCAGCTAGTCTGCTCCCGACGCGCGCCACCTGCCATTGTTTACATTTTCAGTGCTTTCCCACATCAGTGTGTTTCCATCGCCGTGCCAGTCACCATCTAGTTGTTGTGAGCCTCGCAAACATTTCTGAACCTACGCGCCTTGGAGTGCATCAGTTGATATGGAGGTAAGTTGCTTTTTGAATTTTAATTCTCCTTGAATATTTATCTACATGATATAATTATTAATGAAGTACAATGAAGTAACTACTATAACTACTATATATTCTTTTCAACTTTTTATATATATTTAGTCACATTGACAACCCTGAAGATGCTTGATTAGTACTTTTGCCAAATTATTATTTCCAGTCATTACATTTTCGGATGGCTGCACCCCACGCGACTAAAGAAATATGGTAGGAATTTCGTCGGTGGGAGAAGGATGAAGCAGATGAAGACGTAGGAGGAACGGATGCACAAGATGAGGATCACGAGGAGGGGAGTGAGCATGCTTCTGACAAATAACAAGAAGGAAGTAAATCCGAAATAGAGTTCTCGGAGAGTAGAATTTTTGTATGCGAAGACAGTTCCATAAAACAGATAAAGGAAATATACCAGAAACATCAGAACCAGGAAACATAGCCAATTTACCTGAAAGAATGGTGTACTCCAAAAGTGTAGTATCTGTCATCGATTCATTTTGTTTTATCTGATGAACATACAGAGACCTCAGTTGCAAAATGCACCGATGTATATATAGAGTCGGTAAAACAATAAATATTCATATGCCAAACATATGACAAGAGAAGAATTACTAGCGTTTTTGGGGCTACTCTATTTGACTCGACTTCACAAAGCCGCTCAAGTGAATTATGAGGATTTATGGGAAGACACAGAAATCTTTAGTCTCACAATGTCGTGCAAACGACTTTTGTTTTACTTATGGTTATCAGATTTGATGACATTCACACCCGTGAATCTAGAAGGAACACGATAAATCCTATGAGGGTCTTTATGACTGCTATAAATAATAATTGTAAAAGTGCATTCAGGCCAAGTGAATATTGCACAATTGATATACTGCTTATAATTTTCAGGGTGAAATGTCCATTTAGACACTATTTTCCTTAAAAACCTAAAAGATATGGCATAAAGGTTTTCGCACTAGTAGACGCCAGAATGAATTATTTAGTCAACTTTGAAACAGATGCAGGCACACAAGCAAAGGAACCTTTTCGTCCAGACAACGCTTTATTATCAGATGTGAACAGGTTGACTGAACTTGTTGCGGGTACCAACAGGAATGTAATCTTGTGACATTTGGTATACGAGTTACCAACTACCTAAGCTTCTCCTTAAGAAAAAGTTAACAGTTGTGGATACCCTACAAAAATATAAGCGTAGATTCCAGCAGAATTTTAGCCTAGTAAGCATAATACAATGTACAGCAGTGTTTTTGGATTTAGCAAAGATACGAGTTTATTACCATACGTTACTGCCAAAAGTAAGGCGTAATAATGTTATCAACAATGCATTATGATGCTGCCATTGACTCGTCAACTGGTGTGAGAGCGAAGCCCGAAATAATTATCTTTTGTAATAGTACCAAAGGTGAGGGTCGATACATGCGATCAGTTGTGTGCTAATTTTAATGTTGGTAGACGAACAAGAAAGTAGCCACTAGACACAATTTTTTTCCCTTTTTGTAAATGTAATAGGTATAAATTATAATAGGTATAAACTGCAACTGTACTGGGCACTTCCCACTAAGGTTTGAATAGATTGGCTCGAGCCCTCACATGCTATGGCACGAAAATATATATACTTGTTATACAGCTTAATTGAGTGACACAGAGATGTGGCTGGTCTCAACGTTTGGCTACGTTTTCGTCGTATGGTGCCAGATCACACGTGTCGTAAACTCAATTTTTAAGCTGAAATTAAATATAACAAAACAATGGAGGCAGGTATTGCGGTGAAATTTAAAATATTGAATCACTCACTTTGATTTACAATTTGAACAAGTATATTCACTAAACACTCAAAATGCAGTCTGAGGGGCTTTTACGTAAGGGCGGCCTTTAACAACTGATGCTACAACACTTCACTATAAAATTAATAGTCGCGATCACGGCACTCGACAGTCTGTTCACAATTCACAAAATAGACTCTTGTCTGCTATCCTAAAACACTAACTTGCACTCCACTTGATCGTTTTAGAACGTGGCTAAAAAACCACTACTACCCCCAGATGCGCGGCACGTCCGGCTCTTGGCGTTGGTCAGATCCAACTGTCCTGTCATCGAAGGTGGCCGTCCTGTCCACCCTCGAAACGATTGCCTAACTCAAAAAAAGTTTGACAAAACTACGAATGTTCTAAAATTAAACACAATAACATATATGATGTATTGAAAAAGATGGAAATTTTCTGGGCAATAACAGTTTAAAGTCCAATTTCTTGTATCTGCCACCCTTTTTCATAAATAATGTTCTTGTGGCGTGGTTTTGATTTCCCGGTATTTTTGATAGTAAACATAAATAAACAAATAAATGTACATACTTAATTATTCATCTACCTCTTTAAACTTTTGAATGCTGCCGCTAGTTTCGTCTCTTTAAATTTATTTATTACCAAAAACACCGTTTCTCTCAGTCTAATCCCATATTCCGACCTCTCATTCAAAAATGGTACACACTATGCTAAATCGGCTATGATTTCTCGATGCAGCTGTACTAGGAGCATCCGTAGACACTTTGTTTATATTAATCAGCCAAAACATTGCCGAGATATTAGCTTTTGAACTTTCACAAATTCAAAATTTTTTTGACAACAATAACTTTTAACTAACTGACTACATGGCACTACGGTCCTCTGGGAACTTTGGTCTCCTCAATCACAGATTTCCAATCGTCTCGGTCTTCAGCACCCCTGCTCCACATCCTCACTCCCCCTCCTCTCAGGTCGGCTTCCACATCTTCCAGCCATCTCACACGTGGTCGTTCTCTACTTCTTCTGCCACCAGGATGCCCCATCATCATCTTCTTCTGGAGCCTTTCTTCTGTCATACGCTGGGCATGTCCTAGCCATCTTAGGCTTCCCATTTTGATTGAGGTTACCAAATCAGGTTCTTTGTACAAAGCCCTTATTTCTTCATTAGCCCTAATTCTCCATATCTCACCTTCTTTTACAGTACTCACGCCTTACTGATTTACGTAAGAACTGGTTTTATCACTGTTTTGTACAGTGTTAGCTTTAGTTTCCTACTTAGGTTCTTACTTTTGAGCATGGTATATAGTGCTCGATATGATCTGTCAGCAGCCGAAATTCGATTTGTTATATGTGCCTCCACTTTGTTTTCTGATGCTATTACTGAGCCAAGATAAATAAAGCTATCTACTCTTTCAAAGTTGTACCCTTGTAACTGTAGATCATCGGTGTATGTTCTATCTCTCTCAGTTACCATACACTTAGATTTTGTCTCATTAATTTCTAATCCAAGGTTCTTGGCCACGGCTTCAAACTCTTTGAAGGCTGATGTGATTGCCTCCGTACTTGTAGCACTTATTACTACATCATCTGCATAGGCTAAGATTTGGAGAAGTCTACTATAAATATTATCTCCTGGGTTTGTGGTTACTGATCTTATTGCTTTCTCTAATACCAAGTTGAATAGTGCTGGGGATAGTGGGTCTCCCTGTCTTAGCCCTTCTTCCGTTGGGAACGATCTCGACAGACATCCTGAAAGGTGGCTACACTGTGCCACTGCGCCAGAGATTGCGCCAAAGAGTACTATTAAGCCGCCTCCACAGTGCTTGTTAGGAGATTGTAGAAGAGTGGTTGTTGAGAGTTCGTGGCAGTCAGTGCTAGTAGAGAGCTCGTGGAGGACAGTGCTTGTTAAGAGATCGGAGAAGTGAGTGCTAGCAGAGAGTTCGTAGAGGACAGTGCGTGTTTAGAGTTCGTGGCAGTCAGTGGTTGTTGAGAGTTCGTGGCAGTCAGTGCTAGCAGAGAGCTCGTAGAGGACAGTGTGTGTTAAGAGCTCGTGGTTGTCGTGAAGTTGGAGTAAGATGTTGTAGTAAAGAGTGTTCCATGTTTTATGCAGTTATTTGATGGGAGAGATAGCAGATGTTATTGTAATGAGTGCATTTCGTCAATATATATGAAGGTAAAATTTATAATGTTCCTTTATTAGTTGTGTATCTGAAATAATGTGTCACTACAGGTTCAGTCAACAAAGCATCTGGCTCGTGTTCTTGTATTAGAGTGAATTTTGGTTTTCTTGCGTAATTATAGTTTTTCTAAATTTCTTTTGTCACGTCAGTATAATTGGTATCAAAATTCTTGTCTTGTTGGAAAAGAACCGTGCCAGATGTGGGCGTTGAGTCACACTCCCACATACAGAACAGTTACTCTTGTGCTCATTGGTTTCGTAGATTTTTATAGTTGCTGGGGTCTTAATTAATTAACTGTGTTTACGGAAATTTTCTTACATTGTTCTTTGCAGTCAGATAGCGTAATAATACTAGTCAGGGCCAACCGATTACGAGACACTGCGTAATCGGACATACAGCAACGAAAAATAAAAAAAAACATTTTCAATTAATAATTTATTTAATTAAGCCCCCATGCACGTGGCGACCGCTGCTTCGGATCGTCCCTTGGATTCTTCTGATTGTGAAAATTGTAGACTGTAGTATTGTTGTAGTAATTTTGAGTTTAGTGATTGTAGTCTGTATTGAGTGTGTAGATTTGGTAATTGGCATTCTTCTAATGGTATTTTTCAAAATTTAATTTTTATTGCCTTGTATACACGTTTGACAATCTTGTGCAATTATTTCAATTGTTCGATTGATCGTGTTTGAGGGAGACATTGCGTGTGAATAGTATTGTTGGAGATAAGGGGTCATTGTGTGTGATTTTCGTACAGTGACGAATCTTTCGTATATTTTGTAAATGATTACGCGATCAATGAAAAAGGCAAAAATGATGAATAGTGAGAATAACGAAATTGTTAACATGGCGAACTCGCCAACAGAGGAAAACAGTATGATGGATAATGAAGTGGAAAACAATGTAATAAGTCGGGAAAATAGTCCGGAACCATTTCAAAATTTTTCTCAATCAGAAAATTCACAGAATCCGAGATTAACGATAGAAGATTCTGAAATTGTATCGAACACAGATAGCTTTACAGCTATGACGGAGGAAACTGGTTTTGCGGGAAATGTTAGGCGCGAAAAGAATTGCGAACCGGCTACCTTGGAGCAGTTGATGGGTGCAATATTAAATCTGGGATCACAAATGGGAACAATGGTAACACAGATGGGAACAATGAAAACTGAGATGGGAACAATTAAAACTGAGATGGGAACAATGGAAACACGGATGGGAACAATGGAAACTCGGTTAGGATCTGAATTAAAAACAGAGATAGGAACAATTAAAACAGAGATGGGAACTTTGGAAACACGGTTAGATTCAAGAATAGGGACATGTTTCAAAAATATGAAAGATGAATTAAAGAAAGAAATCAGGGAAGAAGTACAACCGATTCTGAATTCTCACAATAATAGATTAATTGCAGTAGAAATCAGACAAAGGGAACAGGATAGAGAACAGGAAGAAAGAGATCGGGTGATAGTACAGAATTTTTCAGAGTTAAATTTACAACGTGCAAAGGATAAGGAAGAAATATTTGAGAGAATCGAAGGAACCGTACCAAATGACAGATTAAATAACCTAACACAACCAAATGAACAGCTAGCTACCAAATGTGACAATACTGAAACCCGAGTCGCGACACTTACGGAAGACGTAAATAAACAGAAAGAACAATTTGGTGACTTATCGGAAAGAGTGGAGGAAATTTCAGATAAACTGACAAATCTTAGTTTACATGGGGACAGAGATTCGGATGATACAGCTCCATTACCATTTGCAGAAACCGAAGAGTATCAGAACATAAATAAGCATGTTGAAAATCAGGGAAAATTTAATGAACGCGTGAAAAGGGAATTTGAGGCATTACGAAAGCAAGTCAAGCAGATCGAAGGCGAAATTGTAGGAAAAGATAGCAGAAGAAATTTAGAATCACAGGTAGCAGAAGGGTTTGAAGAAAATAATTTGTTTCATTTACGGGATGCAACAAGAGAGCGCCAGGCGCGCGAACTTTGCAATAATCGACATTCGGACCGGGACAGACGCGGTAGGTCTTTGTCGCCACGAGGCGAAAACTTTGACTATAAACACTTTTTGACTGTCCGGAAATTTAAGATCTTCCGCAATTCTAAGAATGACATACATCCATGTGCATGGCTAGATCAATTTACGTACGTACTTCCGCCAGATGTGCCACTAAGTCACAAACTAGAAATTATGTGCAGCTATTAATGTCCTCAGGGGATTCACTACACTAAGTGAATATGTGCCGTAGCGAGCATAGGGCCCCGAGCTGTAGTGGTGCTATTTCTCTTTTAGTTTTCTGCACCGCTTCCTACTCTTTAACTATTCTTTGCATCTGTCAAAACGAACTCTTCGACTATCAATCTATCTAGTGAGTAAATAAACAATAACCGGATTTGACTACTTACCTAAATGAGATTTCGAAAATTACTGTTCTAACCTATTAATGTCCTCAGGGGATTCACTATTCTAAGTGAATATGTGCGGTAGCGAGCATAGGGCCCCGAGCTGTAGTGGTGCTATTTCTCTTTTAGTTTTCTGTACCGCTGCCTACTCTTTTACTATTCTTTGCATCTGTCAAACCAGCTCTTCGACTATCAATCTATCTAGTGAGTAATTAAACAATAACCGGATTTGACTAATGTACCCAAAAGTGACTTCGGAAATTACCGTTTGGACTTACAGTATCTTCAGCAGCATTCATTCGTAGTTTAAATGAAATTTTACCTGTTTATCTTCGTGACAACATTACTTCTTATGTTGACGACATTCTTATTGCTAAACGTTCTTGGAGTGAACACAACAAAATTTTGGACTCATTATTACGTATCTTTGCAAAAGTTGGCATGACAGTGAACTTAGAAAAATCTGAATTTGGTCGTTCTCAGGTGAAATTTCTCGGTCACATTATTTCTACAGAAGGTATTCTTCCTGATCCAGAAAAATTAGATGCTATTCGTAATTATGCTGTTCCTACTACAAAACGTGATGTTCGTAGTTTCCTTGGTGTCTGTAATTTTCTGAGACGCTTTGTTAAATTGGACGATTTGGCCACACCTCGTTTATGTGAACTATCTGGAAAGAAATCTAATTGGTGTTGGGATGAGGAAGCTCAGTCAGAATTTGAACAGCTTCGTGATGCTTTAGTTGCTGCTCCACTTCTTTCACATCCGGATTTATCGAAAGAATTTTGTTTGGCGACGGACTCATCATACAAAGGCCTAGGAGCACATTTATTTCAAGAAATAGAAG
Organism: Schistocerca piceifrons; assembly: GCF_021461385.2. Taxonomy (NCBI): domain Eukaryota; kingdom Metazoa; phylum Arthropoda; class Insecta; order Orthoptera; family Acrididae; genus Schistocerca; species Schistocerca piceifrons. The sequence continues at coordinate 282,007,277 of NC_060144.1, forward strand.
AAGACGGCGTTGTAGTCCAGAAAACTATTGCATTTGGAAGTCGTGTTCTATCGAAATCAGAAAAGAATTATTCGATTACGGAACTTGAAGCTTTGGCTGTTGTTTGGGCTTTTACAAAATTTCGGACATTTTTGTTTGGCAGACATACTAAGGTTTACACCGATCATCGAGCTCTGGAATTTCTTATGTCAACAAAATTAACTCACGGTAGATTGTCACGATGGGCGTTGTACCTACAGGAATTTGACTTTAGTATTGTTTACATACAGGGTTCTTCAAATATTGTTGCCGATGCTTTATCACGTGCACCTATGGGTTTGAAACAAAGTGCTGAAGAGGACTGCAAGGAAAACAATTTTTGTTTGATGTATATTCAAGGTGTTGCGTTTGAGAACTTTATTTCGTCTTCGCTCCAGGACATCGCTAAGGAGCAAAATAAGGATCCAATCTGGAAGGACATTAAGGAGAAGTGGAGGAGAAAGGAAAGCGTGGCGATTAGACAGCATTATTTAGTTCGCAATGACATTCTTTTTAAACGAAAATCGGTCGACAACTCCGTTTGGTTAGTTTGTATTCCTGATGAGTGGGTTAATAAGCTGATTTGGTATACGCATTTCAGTTATGCACACTTTGGTCCCCGAAAATGCTTTCATAAATTACGAGAAAATAGTTACTTCAGTAATATGGAAAAACGTATTCGATCTGTTCTTGCCAAATGCAAATTATGTCAAATGGCTAAGCCTCCAACGATTTCTCACAGAGCACCGTTGTTTCCCATCATTCCAGCGAAATTAAAGGAAATGGCTGCAGTCGATTTGTTTGGTCCAGTGGTTCGATCTACTAATGGTTTTGCGTACATTTTCGTAGCAGTGGAACTGACATCAAAATATGTGTGTTTTACACCATTACGCAAAGCAACAGCTCGTTCAGTATCTAACGCTTTTATCAAACATTTTCTTAAAGAAGTTGGTCATGTTGACAAGGTTATATCAGATAATGGATCACAGTTTCGTTCTAAAATTTGGCTTCGTACTCTACACCGTCGTAAAATTAAACCAATCTTCATTTCACTTTTTCACCCTCAATCGAACGCTTCAGAGAGATGGATGAAGGAAATCAATAAATTGTGCCGTCTTTATTGTCATCAGAATCACAGAACTTGGGATCAGTATCTTCATATTTTTCAAAACATTCTGAATGAACTTCCTAATGACTCAACTTCTTTACCGCCACTATTGATATTAAAAAATAAAGTACCGACAAATCGCATTTCTGAAATCGTTCCTTTTCCGCCTTCACGGAAACTACGGCATTCTGAAGTTGTTAACCTGGCTCTACGAAATATTGCATCTGCGGCTGCAAGAAGAGAGAAATCAGCTAGACGTCCTGGTCGTTCAAAATTCTTGTCGGTTGGTCAAAAGGTATTAATTAAGTCCCACCGTTTGTCTCATAAAGGGAAAGGCTTATGTCGCAAATTTTTTCTGCTTTATAACGGTCCATACAGAATTCGCAAAATTATACATGATAACACTGTTGAAGTAGAAACTCTTAAATCTCGACGCTCTAAAGGAATACATCATATATCAAACGTTAAAATTTTTGTGGAATGACATACTTGTGAGAAACTAACAGCTACATGTAAACACGCGGAGAGTACAAGGATACCGCGCTGTGTTTTGGCGGCGGGACATACTCAAAGCAACAGTGAAGTCTGCGCGCCGCACAAGGCAGTCGTTGACCGCGAACAATAGCTTCCTACGTCACGCGCCCACAGCTGATCGAGCGCTCAGTGCGAATGCACTGACAGCCGTAAACAAATACACAGTCTAATTTCTCCGACTAAATTCTGTATAAGCTATAAGGACTTGTTGAATTGTGTTATTAACATTCAGTATTTTGCAGGATACGGTTGTATAAAATATTTAAGACCTTCAGGTAAATTCTGTGCGTGTCCGACGTTAAGACGACTTGCTATCGAGAAAATTTCAGGAAGAATGTAATTTCGAAGAAGAAACTAATTAACTAAAAAAGGTAACTATTAATTGAGTTCATTTTCAGGTAACAAATTTCCACTTAGGTACGTACTTTAGACGTAATTTGCTGCTCGCGATTACGTGATTCATGCTTTGTGCTAATTTCATGTTCTATGAATTTACGTGTGAAGCGACGTGCTTGTATACATTTACTGATTTTGACAATTATTGATTAATGAACTGGGTTGTGACTTGTATATATTATGCATCGCTTAGCCGCTATGCTTTTTCACTGATGTCATATTTTCTTATTATGTGTCTGCTGTGCTTATTTATTTAAATTATAGTTGTAACCTGATTTATTGTGCTGATGTGTTTAGGTATGTAAGTTATACTTTGTCATTTATCTGCTTGCGCATCCATGTTTACTTGCTAAGATGACATATGAACATTTATTTGCTCAGGCTGATATGATGCTAATGACTTGTTTATTACGTAAGATATATGTTTGCTGCATTTCGTATGGATTACATATTTACACATTTCTGTTTTGTTGTCATAACTGCTCTTTAATTTGGTGTATAGAAATGCTGATATACTGTGTATGAACATAGAGTTTAGGTCACACTACTGTATTAATTATAGATTGTTCGCTTGGCAGAGCCTCGTTGTAGGAATTGTGCTGCATCCACTTGTTGACATTTTGTTCTCTACTGGTATATTTACTCGCTATTGCTTGTTTTGCTTACGTTCAGTGCCTTATATTTTTAAGATAAGAAAATTAACTGCTATCATTCGACGAACGACATTAGTACAAGAAAGTCATAGAAGTCACATGAGCTGAGGTTTTATGGAAGCTGTATAGATTTATGCTAATAGGAAGGAAGCTAACGACATGACAGACCGAAACTAGGTTTAGACCATTAACAATTATTAGACTGCATTTTTCGTGAGCAATTGAAATAGGAAGTGACACTTGACACAAAAAATACTCCACATGTTTGCTTCTGCTATGATTCTTGAAGTGGTGTACACACTGTGAAATATTATGATCATTCACACTCCGTAATCGTACTTAATTACTGAGAGTTATTCGAACTAAGTCTGTTAGAGGTCAGGTATGCATTTCTTTTATTTAATGATGGACAAGGAACCAAAATGTATCTTATAATTTATAATGAGTAGAAAATTTGGTCAGATGGATTACACAGAGGTTGTGTGTGGACACTGTGTCTTCGGATTGTATGGGATGCTGAATTGAAGTTGCATTAGGATTTTATCTGTACTTGTTCAAGGAGACTGACTAGAGGAAAGAGTTGTGTTGGAAGTGAGATGATATTGGCAATGAGGTTTATATTTATCGACGTATTATTATAGGTATTGAGAGTATATGAAGTTGTTTGTGGACAAGAGATAAGGTAAATGATATTGATGATAAGAGTTATATGTATCGACGTATTGAAGAAGTATTAGTGACGTATTGAGATTATGTGATGCTGTTGATTATTGGAGTTTTGGTGTATAAGAGGTAAAGTAAGTGAGGAGCATATTTTTTTTGTTGGTCTTATGGAACAAGGAGGATGAAGATACCAGACTAGAACACTAAAGTAGAAGGAAGATAGTCTATACACACACTTTGTTAAATCAATAAGCAGTATATACTTTTTTTTTGGAGAGAGGAAGTAATTGCATATCGTGGCTCACTGACAGTTGTTCAACAACAGTACATTTGATCTGGCTTGGCAAACATTCGTCTTGACTTGATGACTATGACGTTGACTAACTATTATTGACTATTATACATTGCTGCCAGTACTACTTGATACACATGATGAACATCAGATTTTGACAGAATTACATTTACACAATTAACACTATTCAATTACACAGTAGTACTTAAGGTGGATGAGAGATGAGTGAGTGTGTTCTGTGTGTTTTCCTTTACTAATCCTAACCACCTATCTCCTAAATATTATTTTATTTGTTTGTAGTGGCTTGCACTGACACCCATAAATATTATAGGTTTACTGGTATTTGTGTATTGTAATAGTTAATAGGACAATTATCTGATATCATTTGTGTGTTTGTTATGATTTGTATGTTACTGTAAAAGCATTTGTATGTGTATTCAAACTATTGTTCATGCCTGAACTGTCTGATTAGTGAAGATAAATATTCTGAACTGTTACTGGTACCTTTTCTACATGAGTGGTGCCACTAGGACATGTTTAATTGGTGCTCATAAACTCTGACGAACAGTGTGAACAGTGCTAGTGAGTTTGATGGAACTGCTTCTGCTGAGAGATGTGACTTTTTGCTGTCTGCACCTGCTCAACATTGCTGGGTGCCTCTGATGGACTGCTTCTACTGAAAAGATGTCCCCTATTGCTGTGTGCACCTACTCAACATTGCTGGGTGCCACTGGTGGACTGCTTCTACAGAAATGATGTCACTTGTTGGTGTCTGCACCTGCACTCAACATTGCTGGGTGCAACTAATGAACTGTTTCTACTGAAATGAAGTCACTTTTTGCTGTCTGCACCTACTCAATATTGCTGGGTGCCACTGATGGACTACTCTTACTGAAATGGTGTCACTTGTTGGTGTTTGCACCTGCTCAACATTGCTGGGTGCAACTGATGGACTGTTTCTACTGAAATGAAGTCACTTGTTGCTGTCTGCACCTGCTCAACATTGCTGGGTGCAACTGATGAACTGCTTTTACTGAATTAATGTGACTTGTTGCTGTGTGTACCTCTTGAACTTTACTCGTGCCATAGATGGAACTGTTTCTACTGAAATGATGTCACTTGTTGGTGTCTGCACCTGCTCAACATTACTGGGTGCAACTGATGGACTGCTTCTACTGAAATGAAGTCACTTGTTGCTGTCTGCACCTACTCAACATTGCTGGGTGCCTCTGATGGACTACTCCTACTGAAATGGTGTCACTTGTTGGTGTCTGCACCTGCACTCAACATTGCTGGGTGCAACTGATGAACTGTTTCTACTGAAATAATGTCACTTGTTGCTGTCTGCACCTGCTCAACATTGCTGGGTGCAACTGATGGACTACTCCTACTGAAATGGTGTCACTTGTTGGTGTCTGCACCTGCACTCAACATTGCTGGGTGCAACTGATGAACTGTTTTTACTGATATAAAGTCACTGGTTGCTGTCTGCACCTACTCAACATTGCTGGGTGCAACTGATGAACTGCTTTTACTGAAATAACGTGACTTGTTGTTGGGTGTACCTGCTAAACTTTACTGGGTGCAACTGATGGACTGCTTTTACTGAAAAGATGTTACCTGTTGGTGTCCTTTTTTTGTATAAACTAATCATTGAAAGCATTTTATGTGAACATTTGTATAAACTGATTTTTTTGTATATTGTGTAAACTATTATGTAAAGCTAAATGCATGAAAAGAAGTTGTATTGCTGACTATTTTTCATATATTAGGTTAGTGAAAGGTCAGTGCAAAGCCAAAATTTTTAACTAATTATGTGATATTTAGGTATTAATATTATCTTTTATTTTTGTCTGTATTTTTCTGGACGAATCTGGTGGTATTTTCACCACCAATGCTGGCAAAAATACCATCAAATTCTGGCCTGTGGAGGAGGGGCATATGAAAGGTGGCTACACTGTGCCACTGCGCCAGAGATTGCGCCAAAGAGTACTATTAAGCCGCCTCCACAGTGCTTGTTAGGAGATTGTAGAAGAGTGGTTGTTGAGAGTTCGTGGCAGTCAGTGCTAGTAGAGAGCTCGTGGAGGACAGTGCTTGTTAAGAGATCGGAGAAGTGAGTGCTAGCAGAGAGTTCGTAGAGGACAGTGCGTGTTTAGAGTTCGTGGCAGTCAGTGGTTGTTGAGAGTTCGTGGCAGTCAGTGCTAGCAGAGAGCTCGTAGAGGACAGTGTGTGTTAAGAGCTCGTGGTTGTCGTGAAGTTGGAGTAAGATGTTGTAGTAAAGAGTGTTCCATGTTTTATGCAGTTATTTGATGGGAGAGATAGCAGATGTTATTGTAATGAGTGCATTTCGTCAATATATATGAAGGTAAAATTTATAATGTTCCTTTATTAGTTGTGTATCTGAAATAATGTGTCACTACAGGTTCAGTCAACAAAGCATCTGGCTCGTGTTCTTGTATTAGAGTGAATTTTGGTTTTCTTGCGTAATTATAGTTTTTCTAAATTTCTTTTGTCACGTCAGTATAATTGGTATCAAAATTCTTGTCTTGTTGGAAAAGAACCGTGCCAGATGTGGGCGTTGAGTCACACTCCCACATACAGAACAGTTACTCTTGTGCTCATTGGTTTCGTAGATTTTTATAGTTGCTGGGGTCTTAATTAATTAACTGTGTTTACGGAAATTTTCTTACATTGTTCTTTGCAGTCAGATAGCGTAATAATACTAGTCAGGGCCAACCGATTACGAGACACTGCGTAATCGGACATACAGCAACGAAAAATAAAAAAAAACATTTTCAATTAATAATTTATTTAATTAAGCCCCCATGCAATCCCTGAACTTTAACCTGGCTTCTGCTGTTTCCCAGGGTCATCTTAGTTAATTTTATTAGCTTCTTAGGAAATTTGAATGTCTGCATTGTTTCCCACAGTGCAGTCGTTTAACTTTGTCATAGGCCTGTTTAAAGTCTATAAAGAGATGTTCTAATCTTACATTATATTCGTAAGTCTTCTCCAGCATCATACATACTGTAAAGATATGGTCAGCTGTAGGCCTCCCAGCTCTAAAACCTGCCTGGTACTCGCCTGGAATCTTTTATGCACCTCTTCTTACTCTCGTTGCCATAGCCGTGGAAACGATTTTGTAGACAATACTAAGCAGATATATTCCTCGGTAGTTCTTACACTGCATGCGTGATACTTTCTTATGTATAGTGCAGATGGTTGCTAACGTCCAGTCCTCTAGCATTTTCTCTGTTTGCCCAGCCATTGTAATTAATTTATGTATCCTCTGTACTAATATTGCACCTCCGTGTTTTATCATTTCAGCCGTTACCAGGTGGTGTCCAGGAGCTTTATTATTCCCAAGTTGCTTTCTAATTGCTCTTAGCTCTTCTGTCGATGTTGGTTCAGTGTCCATAGCATCATCATCTCCATCCACCTCTAGTTCTTCTTCACTTCTTCTCTGGCCTCTCCACTTCTTTCTTCACTTACGATGAGTCTGTTTGACAGCAACACATCAGAATGTTGTGCCCATGTTTCTATTATTTTTGTCCTTTCCAACTATCAAACTGCCTGTCTCATCATTCAGCTAGTCCATTCCTGGCTGATATTCTCTCTTTATTTGTCCCATCCCATAAAAGAATTTCCTCCCCAGCTTATTTTCAAATTTCTTCTGTATTTCATCCATCTTTCCCCTTTTCTCTACTCTCTCTTTTAATCCGCGCTAAATTTTTAACTACCCTCTTTAAACATATTCACATTCTTTGTCGAGCTTGATTTCTATCATCTAACTCCTGTGACATCTCCTCATCAAACCATCCGTTTCTTTTCTGTTTTCCTCTTCTTCCAAGTGTCTTCTTGAGCTGTTGCATTTAAAGCTATGTTAGTTTCCTCCCATTGTACGTTGATATCCTTTCTCTCCATCCCGCTGATCTTTTGTAACCTCCCTTGTGCTTTGTTCCTATACTCTTCCTTTTTCTTCTGATCTTTGAGCTTCTCCACATTGTAGACCTTACTTCTCTACAACCCAGCTCTTCTAGATTTAACAGCAATCCTTTTTAAGTTTTTGATTCTTACCAAAATATGGTCTGAGTCAATATCCGCTCCTCGGCGGTTAATCACAGCCAAAATCTCTGAGGCATGCCGTCCGTATATCAGTCCACGATCTATTTCATTTCTCGTCAACCCATCTGGTGATATCCAAGTCTCCTTATGAGCGTCTTTGTGTGGAAAACACGTGCTTTTAATCACTAGTCCTTCGCTAAAAGCGAATTCAATCTGTTTCCAACCATTGTCATTTGATTCCAGGTGTTTACTATGAAGACCTGCCACCGGTTGGTACTCCTTCTCTCTACCTACTTTAGCATTACAATCCCGCAGTATAATTTTAACATCGTACTTTGGCACCTTATCATTTACTTGCTCCAGTTTGTCATAAAATTCATCTTTCTCTTCTTCGGCTGCATCTTCCTTTGGGGCATGCACACTAATCAGCGACAAGTTGGAGAACTTTCCCTTAAACCTCAATAGACACAATCTGGGGTTTATTGTTTCATATTCCACCATGGCGTGACTGACGGACTTCTTACCATAAAACCTGTTCCCAATCTATTTTCGTCTTCCCTACTATTGATCAAGGTATAATGCTTGTGATCAAGCACCTCTGTTTGTTTCCATCTTATCTTTTGCAATGCTGCAACATCAATTCGGTACCTCAATAATTCCTCCTCGAGTTTCCTACTGGCTCCTGCCTCACGGACACTTCTTACATTCCACGTTCCGATATTGTTGCTATTTGACGTGCCTTGACTGTTGTAAGTTTGCGACAGTCCAGTTCTCTCTGTGAATTGGTTGTTGAACAACAAGTCTTTTTGCCGATATGAGGTTGTTAGCCCCATGATCAACCCCTAACCTGGAGGACCTGGATATGTATCGGGTTTACTCCCTTAGGGAAACTGGCTTCACCAAGCCTCTAGAGCACTCCCTGCCCTATGTTGTAGGGAATTGAAAATGAGAAGGAAAAAGGATAGGCTTATGATAGTATAGGACATGAAAGCTTAATAGATCGTCGTGGGACACACTTCGCGTGACTCCTCCCTTTGGCCTGTCCGGCATGAGTGACCCAGCTGGTAGCTAAGCTACCGCCAGCATAGCCCTCCGCATCCGGAGCACACAAACCTCCTCGCCCGCACGGTCAGTGCTACGTTAAGGCAGTCTCCCCTGAAGAGTGTAAGCGTACTCTCATATCGCTGGCTTAGTTGTGGAGTATCTTTGCGGGCAGCCGCGTCTGTAGAGTCGAGAGCGGGACGCGGAACTGTATGTTGTGTAGTGTGTAGCTCTGCATGTGAGAGGCATTGTTAGTATGGAGGTTGAAGTGTTGCTACAAGTGCTATTACAATAAAGTAATAAAATAAGTAAATGATTCAGAAGAAAGTGCATCAAGAAGTAATTTAAAAATGTGCAGTGCTTCTGATAACGTATTTGTGTATCCTCTCGTTGCGTGTCGTACCGCACTGTATCAATCATCTTCTCCGTGTTCGGTCTCGAAGAATGAACTAATATGAATCAGCAAGTGCCAGTGTCTTGGAGCGAGCGTGAGGACGTGCGTTCGGTCATCGCGTTTCCGCATTATCAACAATCAGCCGCGCCGCGACGGTTATGCGCACGCTCGTACAAGTGAGAACTAAGAACTGAGAAATTAACTTTACGAACAGTATTATATCATTACTAGTGTCAAGGAGGACTATTACCAGATATCTGTGTGTGTGACGAGCGTAAGAACTTTCGTTCGATCATTCAGCTTCCGCATCATCAACAATCACCCACGTCGTGTCGGTTGCGCGTCCGCTCGTCTGAGTGATATTGTGGACAGATAATCATCAAGATTGTTAATTGGAATAAACATTTACGACTTAGAATGTAAACAGTGCAACCTGCATTTTCTTTTTATCGTCTCGGAATATAGTTGTTCATACCAGACGTCGAACAGTGTTGTTTCAACGTTGAGTGACTTCCCTAAACCCGCTTGCATAATTCGATAGATAATTTCAGGCAAGCCAGCTGCAGTGTGGAGCAGAACAGCACGACCACCGCGGGATTATCAAATACGTGGTGTGGACAGGGCGCACGATCGAATCGACAACCAGTTTAAAGTACCCCACCCATTTGTACCGCCTGGCGCGTTACATGAGGAAATAACTTTTAAACTATTACAAACTTTTATGGCACGTCTAGATAATTTAGATTTACATATTTTTCTGCCCATGAGTGCCAACTCATATCTCCGTGTCACTCTGTTCTGTTTTTATCAATTTTTCTCTGTCATATAAATTTCTCCATGCGCGCCAACACGGCCTTATGCGCCCCTGCCAAGCGTCCACTCGGGTTTTTCCAACGCTGCATACACGCTATCTGCTCGCCACGGCCCCCGTGATCTGCGGCGGGAAACTGACGCTCTCATCTCCCGCCACAGCTTGCACGCTCACAAGATGCACATTTGCTGTAAAACATTGGCCCGAAAACAGATTACTACTACGACGAAAATTCCTCCCAAGGAATCCTTGATTGAAAAGCACATCAGAATGTGTATAGATAATATTTCCAAGCCCTTAAGAAAAAAATAAAATTACATTTGAGAGAGGATACAAAACCGTCAAGAATGGTCCCTGATACTCCTGGACATTCTTGTGGGAGGTTCAAAATGTGCCCTTGAAAAGATGACAGAAAACCTTCGCAGAAATGTTCAAGACCCAAATCCTTTCTTTGCAAAGGTTGTGCAAACATAATGTGTGCAATATGTGGAGACTGTATCGATGATTTATAAAGAACGGTATTAGGAGTATTAATATAAATTCTCCATATTACGTTTGTGTCACTGTCTTTTTTTTCACATGTATTAAATAAAATCGTTCGTCTTTGATGTTTTCTAAATAAGTGATTTATTTCCCCTGTTGTGGAAGAATATTTCAAAGATTTACAGGAAAGATTATCGTTATTGAAAGCACCTAAAGTACATATTGTGCAAGGGGACATAAAAGACCCCAGGCGCCCGTAAGAGGAGCTCCATCCCGCTCGCCTACCTAATGTTTAATTATTGAACTGTGTACTGCATAGCCCTGGGGCATAACATTCAAGGAAGTGAAATATCAATGCCTCTACGAAATTTTAAAAAAGAGAGAACAGTTAACCCTTGCTTCTGCCTACTTATTACGGTAGTCGGTATGCACACGATACCAACAGCGAATAAGGCTGTATTTATCGCCTGGTCGCAAAGGGCAGTAAAATTGAGGACCTGTTAGATGACGATAAGTATGGCATTAGGAAAGGTAAAGGCACCAGTGAGGCAGTTACGACTTTTCGTATGATAACAAAAACAAAACTAGAGAAAATTATATAGTTTCATAGGATTTGTCGATTTAGTAGAAACACACGACAATGTAAAATGGTGCAAGATGCTCGGAATTGAGAGAAAAACAGTAGTAAGCTACAAGGAAAGACGAGTGATCTAAAATATGTACAAGAAGCAAATAGGTAACAATAAGATCGGTAGATAAAGAACCAAGTGTTCGGATTAAAAAGGGTGTAAGACAGGGATGCAGTCTTTCGCACCTGTCCAATCTATGCATCGAAGAACTAATGACGACAATAAAACAGAGGTTCAATGGTGGGATTAAAATTCAGGATGAAAGGATATCAATGATAATATTCACTGATGACCCTCAGTGAAAGTGAAGAATAATTACTAGACTTGCTGAATGGAATGAACACTCTAATTAGCAGAGAAATTGAACTGATAGTAAACTGGAAAAAGATAAAACTAATGAGGAGTAGGAATATGAGAATTGCGAGAAATTTAACATCAGATTATTATCTTTTTTTCGTCAGTCTTCTGACTGGTTTGATGCGACCCGCCGCGAACTCCTCATCTCAGAGTAGCACTTGCAACCTACGACCTCAATTATTTGCTGAATGTATTCCAATTTCTGTTTCCCTCTACAGTTTTTTTCCTCTACAGCTCCCTCTAGTATGATGGAAGTCATTCCCTCTGTTACCTTAGAAGCAAAATAATTCATGACGGACGAAGCTAGGAGGCCATAAGAAACAGGTAAAAAGGCAATTCTTGGCCAAAAGAAGTCTACTGTTATGAAACATAGTCCTTAATTTGAGAAAGAGCGTTTGGAGCCCAGCAGTGTAGTAAATCAAGGACAGTGGGTAACCGAAACAGAAGACAACCGAAGCGTTTGAGGTGTTGTACTAAAGGAAAATTTTTAAAATTAGGTGGCCTTCTAAAGTAAAGAATGAGGGGCTTCTCAGTAGAAGCTGTGAAGAAAGAAGCGTATCGAAATCGATGACACGAAAAGGGTCAGAACGATAGGACACGTTTTAGCGCATCAGGAAATAACTCCCACAGTACTAAAGGGAAATGTAGTGCGTAAAAACTGCAGGGAAAGACAGAAAATGGAAAAAAATTCTGGACGTAGGCTGCAAGTGCTGCTCGGGGAGAATGGCTCGAATTCGTGGCGAGCCGCATCAAACAAGTCTGCAGACCGATGGCTAAAATAAAAAGTACTCTTTAATTGTCATCATTCACATTCAGGAACGTAAAACTTTACTTGTTTTCCTTTCAGTCTTCTCTGCTCTAATACTTATGCATCCCACGAAAAGGTCCGAGTTCGTGTCTCGGTCCTGCATACAGTTTTAATCTGCCAGGAAGTTTCGCCCAGTATGGTTTGGTTTAGCGACGAAGCCCACTTTCATTTGGACGGGTTCGTGAATACGCAAAACTGGCGTATTTGGGGGAGTGAGAATACGCATTTCGCGATCGAAAAGTATCTTCACTATCAACAGGTGACTCTGTGGTGTGCAATGTCCAATCAAGGAATAATCCGTGCGATATTACTTGATGGTACGGTGACTACTGAAAGGTACATGAAGGCTTTGGAAGATGCCTTCATCCCCATTACCCAAAGTAACCCTGATTTCGAGAAGATGTGGTTCATGCAAGACGGATCTCGACCCTATCAAAGCAGAAGAGTGTCTAATGTCCTGGAGGAGCACTCTGGGGACTTGATACTGTCTCAGTGGTACCCAGAGGTCACTGGCGTGTGCCTCGATTGGCCGCCATACTCTCCGGACCTGAATACATGCGACTCCTTTTTGTGGAGCTATATTAAAGAAGGGGTCTACAGAAATGACCCCAAAACCATTGCTGAGCTGAAAACAGCCATTCAGTAGATCATCGACAGTATCGATATTCCGACACTTCAGCGCGTCATGCAGAATTTCGCTATTCGTCTGCGCCACATCATCTCCAATCATGGCAGGCATATCGAACCTAAATCCGAATATCTATCGTGACGTTTACAGGTTGAATAAAGTGCATGCACGCAGTACTTTGTAACTATTTTACCTTTTTTTCACATAGTTCAATAATTGGCTCCCTCTAACTTCCCTTAGACCGTCCGCTCTCGGGCTGGTCAGCACAAAGCGTCCTCTTCTGTTTGCCACTACTCCTGAAAGTGTAGGGGAAATTAATTATGCATTCCATCAGGTGATCGTCATTTCCACAATTTGACCCTATTTTCACTCTGAAATCTGGAAGTGTTAGATGGCTTTCGCTTCAAGATCAGATAATCAATAATTGATTTTAACCCTCTTGACTGGTTATACTATTTAAATTTATCTGTATCCTTGTGAGCAAAGAATATATTTTCGACTCGTAATTCAAACTGCGTCAGTAAATCCACCAACCTTTTCCCATTTACATTTCTAAAATTTTTCTCACACATCCCATAGCCTTACTATTCCTCCGTTTCCCTGCTCTGCTATTTAATCTTCGGCCGCTTGAGCTGGCATCTTTAATCTCCTCCAGCATCTTTTCAAAGTCTTCCTTCAAGGGCGCACCTTCATTTGGAGCATAGACTCCCATTATGGCTCTAACTCTCAGATTGAACTTTGTCAGCTTTTCATTACCTGCTTCCAACGAGTTTATATATTCTCACCACTGTTTAATTAGAACGCCGTACTGCTTTTGTCCACTTCACTAAAATAATGGGCGAACTCCAACAGATATTCCCAGCCAGTACCTTTCTTTGAAATAACTAAGGATAGCAAGAGACTGTAAGTCTCCAGGTCTAAGTGACTCTATGTCTAAGTCACCGATCCTGCAGATAAGAAAAGGAAAGGGAATGACTGGTCCTTGTAGGGCGCTCTGCTTCGTCAGCCAGACCCTCTTCGGCAAGGGCGACCCTACCTGTAGCTAGCTACCACCGACATATTCCCCAGCGTCACTGGAGCGCGCATGCCTCCCATCCGCATGGACAGTGCTTCGTCACAGCGTTGTCTCCTGGAGAAGATAGGTACATCAAATGTTCAAATGCGTGTGAATTCCTAAGGGACCAAACTGCTTAGGTTATCGGTCCCTAGACTTACACACTGTTTAAACTAACTTATGCTAAGAACAACACACACACCCAAGCCCGAGGGAGGAATCGAACTTCCGTCAAGAGGGGCCGCGCAGAGCGTGACATGACGCCAAACCGCGCGGCCACTCCGCGCGGCCTAGGTACATCGATTACTACAAATTCTCAGCTGATTGTACATGTGACAAACAGTTTTAGACATAGCACATAGCATCCGTGGAACTAAAGTGATTGATTAACAACAACTGAACTTGTCACAATGCGAATAGCATTTTCATTTATCCTTGCTGACAGTTTTTTGATGCTCCTGATTCATAACAACTAGGACGTTGTGGTTTAATTTTAACACTACATGGCAACAGGTAACACAGAATTAGAAATTACTTTTATCCATCCAAGCTAGTGTAATTACTACGACATTTTACGTCCGAGATGAATTTTGAATATATGTTCAGTTTTCTGGGTATCATACGTATAATATCACTCAAACTATGGCTCGCTTCTTCATAGAAATATGTTGCGAGTCACATTTTTCAACTTGGAGCTTAGCTCATCAAATAACAACAGTTTATTTCATGTAACCAGTATATCAGGTAAAATAAGTTGCTATTTGCTCAGCCATTTTCCAAACTACAAGATAAGACTCATAACATATTTCCAACAGTTTGTTTGATATTAAAAGTATACGATACAGAAAACTTATTTCATGACATAGTCAAATTGTTGTGACTATTAAACTATGTAAGTGGACCTATTCTATGGAAACCTTTCTCCATGAGATTCATAGCGCTGTAAACAACGGTGCTCAAGTTGATGCTGTGTTCATTGACTTCAGGAAGGAATTTGACACCGTCCCGCACTGCCGTTTAGCGGGGAAAAAAAACACGAGCTTTCCCAGTATCGGACCAGATTTGCGACTAGATTCAAGACTTCCTTGCACATGGAACTCAACACGTCGCTCTTAACGGAACAAAATCGACAAATGTAAATGTAATTTCCGGAGTACACCAAGGAAGTGTAATAGGACTTTTACTGTAAAGCATCGGATGCCACATATTGGTGTTAGCAGACGATGACATTATCTATAACAAAGTAGCAAAGCCAGAAGACAGTATCGTTTTGTACGCAGACTGCAGACAACTGATTAATTGTGCAGGCTCTGGCAGTTGACACCGAACGTAAATAAATGTAACATGTTGCACAAACATAGGAAAAGAAATCCACTGCTGTCCAAATACAGTTATACAAACTGCTAGAAACAACAGCTGCGTAAAATATCTTGGAGTAGCTACACAGAGCGACAATTTGGAATCTACATCTATATCTACATGGACACTCTGCAAATCACATTTAAGTGCCTGGCAGAGGGTTCATCGAACCCCCTTCACAATTCTCTATTATTCCAATTTCGTATAGCGCGCGGAAAGAACGAACACCAATATCTTTCCGTACGAGCTCTGATTTCCCTTATTTTATCGTAGTGATAGTTTCTCCCTATGTAGGTCGGTGTCAACAAAATATTTTCGCATTTGGAGGAGAAAGTTGGTGATTGGTATTTCGTGAGAAGATTCCTCCGCAACGAAACACGCCTTTGTTTTATTGGTGTCCATCCCAAATCCTCTATCATTTCAGTGACACACTCTCCCCTATTTCTCGATCATATAAAACGTGCTGCTCTTCTTTGAACTTTTTCATCTGTCAATCCTATCTGGTAAGGATCCCACACCGCGCAGCAGTATTCTAAAAGAGGACGGACAAGCATAGTGTAGGCAGTCTCCTTAGTAGATCTGTTACATTTTCTAAGCGTCCTGCCAATAAAACGCAGTCTTTGGTTAGCCTTCCCCACAACATTTTCTATGTGTTCCTTCCAATTTAAGTTGTTAGTAATCGTAATACCTAGATATTTAGTAAAATTTACGGCTTTTAGATTAGACTGATTTATCGAGTAACCGAAGTTTAACGAATTCCTTTTAGCACTCATGTGGAAGACCTTACACTTTTCTTTATTTAGGGTCAACTGCCAATTTTCGCACCATTCAGGTATCATTTCTATATTGTTTTGCAATTTTTTGATCTTCTGATGACTTTATTAGTCGATAAACGACAGCGTCATCCGCAAACAACCTAAGACGGCTGCTCAGATTGTCTCCCAAATCGTTTATATAGATAAGCAACAGCCAAGTACTTATAACACTACCTTGGGGAACGCCACAAATCACTTCCGTTTCACTCGATGACTTTCCGTCAATTACTACGAACTGTGACCTCTCTGACAGGAAATCACAAATCCAGTCACATAACTGAGACGATATTCCATAAGTACGCAATTTCACTACAATCCGCTTGTGTGGTACAGTGTCAAAAACCTTCCGGAAATCCAGAAATACGCAATCGATCTGAAATCCCTTGTCAATAGCACTCAACACTTCATGTAAATAAAGAGCTTGTTGTGTTTCACAGGAACGATGTTTTCTAAACCCATGTTCACTGTGTGTCAAATGGCTCTGAGCACTATGGGACTGAGGTCATCAGTCCCCTAGACTTAGAACTACTTAAACCTAAGTAACCTAAGGACATCACACACATCCATGCCCAAAGCAGGATTCGAACCTCCGACCGTAGCGGTCACGCGGGACTGCGTGTCAACAGACAGTTTTCTTCGAGGTAATTCGGAATGTTTGAACACAATATATGTTCCAAAAGGTGCTGCATATTGACGTTAACAACATGAGCCTGTGATGTAGTGGATTACTCCTACTACATTTCTTGAATATTGGTGTGACCTGTGCAACTTTCCAGTCTTTGGGTACGGATCTTTCGTCGAGCGAACGGTTGATATGATTGTTGAGTATGGAGCTAAAGCATCAGCCTACTCCGAAAGGAACCTAATTGGTATATAGTCTAGACTAGAAGACTTGCTTTTATTGATTTAAGTTGCTTCACTACTCCGAGGATATTTACTTCTACGTTACTCACGTTGGCAGCTGTTCTCGATTGGAATTCTGGAATATTTAACTCATCTTCTTTTGTGAAGGCATTTCGGAAGGCTGTGATTAGTAACGCTGCTTTGGCAGCACTGTCTTTGATTGCTATCGCGCAGAGAAGACATTGAATGTTTCTTGCCGCTAACATACTTCACATACGACCAGAATCTTTTTGGAATGACCACATGAAGAAAACATTAGGAAAAGCAGATACCAGACTGAAATTCTTAGAAAGACTCATAAGGAAATGTGACTCATCCACGAAGGCAGTGGCGTACAAGGCGCTTGTTCGACCGATTCTTGAGTATGGTTCGTCAATCTGGGACCCTTACCAGGTAGGACTGACAGAAGAAGAGAATCATAATCAAGCGCGGCGCGTTACATCACTGGATCGTTGAGGCGACACGAGAGCGATACTGAGATGCTGAGCACACTTCACTGGCAGACATTACAAGAGAGGAAGGTGTGGATCACGGACTGATTTACTATTGAAATTTCGGGAGAGCTCTTTTCTGAAAGAGTCGGACAAAGTATTACTTCCTTCCACATACATCTCGCGAAAGGACCACACCAAGAAAATTCAAGAAAATAGAGAGCTAACACAGAAACTTACCGACAATCGTTCTTACGAAGCGCCATTCGCGAGTGTAAAATGGAAGGGGAAATCAGTTAGTGGTACCAGAAGAAGTATCCTTCACCACATACCGTTAGGTGGCATGCGGAATGTGATGTAGACGTAGATTTCACATCACTTTTTTGTTAACTGACAAATAATTAAATAACTTGTACAGGTAAATGAATATTTAAATCCACCATGAGCTCACTTCCATTTTTATGTAACAGCTAGATAATGAAAAATGCACCCATAAGAGAAGGAAATTGTTTGGTTAGTATTGCTGTAACCACCAAATGACGTGAAACAATGTGCTAAAATCAGCGAAAATTTTGTGTGCGACATAGGAACGCTAAACTCCAAGGCAGCGGCACAACAGAGTAGACTTGGAAGCCAATTGTGATGGACGTAAGTGTCAACGACGGTAAATGGTATAGGACCACTGTAGAGTGAAAATAATAACTTATAGCTCAACAGGAATAATTGTAGGTCTCTTATTTCGTTTAATCGTTTACCTACGATCAATACCAAAACAAGATCGAAACACTTAAGCCGAGCTTGCCATTTTTCTGAAAGTCACACAGAGCATATTATACGCATGTGCAGGAGAATACTTCTTCAAAGTAGAAGATACGCCAAAACACTGTTTCAGGTCAAAGTTTCGGTAATTTCAGTAACCAAGATTAAAGTTTGTATATCACATTTCATTGCGATCAGACGACTTCATATGATCGGTTACTAGGAAAAAAATGCGTTACGCACACGAATATTTAAAAATTAACCCTTAAAAAAGGCAAAGACATCGTACATCCAAAATGTGCCCAGACTGATTTTATTCCTGGCGCATAAGCGACGCAGACTATGGTAGGAGCTTGAATTAACAACTGTAAACAACAGGTGTGAGGTGTGTGCAGGCAGTGTTAAGTACAGTAGAACCCCTCTAATTCGACCTTGGATGGCCCGTCACTCCGGTTAGTTCGGGCATGCTCAGGCTTGGGAGTCTGTGCCGACTTGTCACTGACTGGACGCCTGTCGGGCCATTGTTGCGGGGTCTATCGCTGTGCGTATTGTTATACTGTACGTTATTGTGCAGTTTTATCCTTTGTTGGGATTAAAAAACGTCGTTGTTTGCTTTATGTTCTCTACAGTACTTATTACTGTCGATTCATTGTGTGCGCAGTTGTCTGTTTTTCAACATGTCTGGATTCAAACTTATACACGTAACTCTTCCACTAAATGAAAAATTAGCAGTGCTACAAAGACTGGATGAAGAAGAATCGCTCCAAAAAATTGCAAATGAACTGAATGTAGGTGTTACTACAGTTAAGGATTGGAGGAAGAATCGGAAAGACATTGAATCCTATACAGTTACGATTGATGGTGAAAACACTCTGAAGAATCGCAAAACATTAAAAAAGCCTAAACTTGAACTGCTTGATAACGCATTGTGGATGTGGTTTTGTCAAGAAAGAAGGAAAGGAACTCCGATATCGGGACCAATTCTCAAAGAAAAGGCGATAGTTTTGCACAAAAACTGGAAGCCGAAAGTAAATTTGTTGCCAGTGAAGGTTGGATTGATCGTTGGAAAACTCGTCATAGTGTCCGATTTGTTTCTATTTCCGGTGAAAACCTATCTACCGATGCCGCAGCTGCTAAGGAGTTTTCTTTTAAGTTTCAAGAAATTGTATAAGAAAATAAACTGTTACCCTGCCAAGTGTATAACATCGACGAGACAGGGCTGAACTTTAAAATGTTGCCAACAAAAACGCTCGCAGTTTCAAATGAATCCGTGGTAGGGACGAAACTTATAGAATAACAGTCATTCCTTGTAGAAAAGCAGATGTTACCCACAAGCTCCCCTTGTTCGTCATTGGCAAATCTAAGAAGCCAAGGGCTTTCAAAAATATAAACTTATCTTCCTTGGCGGTTTATTACCGCAATCAAAAATCTGCTTGGATGGACTGCAACCTTCTTAAATCCTGGTTTTTCGACGAGTTTGTGCCATCGGTCGAGAAAGACTTGAAGCAAGAAAATCTGCCTGTTCGTGCTCTACTGCTGTTGGATGACGCACCATCACATCCATCTGAGGAAGATTTGGTGAAAGGGGACATAAAAGCTCTCTTTCTGCCTCCTAATGTGACCTCACTCGTCCAACCAATGGATCGAATGGTTAAAAAGGCAATATCGTAGAAAGTATATCAGCTCAATCTTGGAAAAATCTGAAGGAGGTCATAACTTATTTGAGGCAATGAAATCCCTGAACATCAGAGATGCTATCTACACAATCGCTACAGCATGGGATGAACTTAAACCTGGCACACTGCGGAAATCGTGGCGTAAGCTTTGGCCACAAGTTATGACTGAAAATAAGCATACCGAAGATGAGCAAAACAACGAGGCACTGGAAATCGTTAAAGATCTACAAACTTGGGAGCCGAACGCCCCTGCCAGTGAAGTTGAAGAGTCGATCAACGAATGTGACAAAGACTGTGACACTTTTGAAGAGCTCAATGACGACCAGATTGTTGCCGCTGTTAGCCAGGAAACTGTGAATGAGGACTGGACGTCGAAGACGAACCCCCCATTCAGATTTCACATAACTGTGCAAAAAACGCTTTTGACATCACCCTTCAATATATCGAGCATAATCCAACTTCAAGTCCAATGGACGTTTTGTGGATAAAAAAATGGAGGGACACTGCAGCTGGATCTAGAATAACATCTGCTAAACATAAATGTATCACTTTTTTCCCAAGTAATGTGTTTTCGTTTTTACTCTAAAAACAATGCATACAATATAATCATTTCTTAGTTTATACATACAGTAGTTTATTTCTTTGTAAAAAATTTGTTTTTATATACAGCGCTATAAACGTTTTTTAGTTCACAGTATATATCGTGTATACGTTATTAAGTACAGTACAGTACTGTAATTTGTTTGTCGTTTTTCCTTTTAAAACCGATACATATTATAGTGTGTATAGAGTTTCTTAGTTAATATATTGTTTAACACTGTGTAAAAAACATCTTTTTATATTATTGTAGACGTCTTTTAGTTCTTAAACCGTTTAATTTTTTGTACTAAATGTCTTTTTATATTTTTTGCAATAAATATTAGATTTTTCCGATAATCCGACCTTTTTTTCGTTCCGACCATGGTCCTGGTCTCGAAGGTGACGGATTAGAAGGGTTCTACTGTAGTGGACACTGCTGTTGAGTAAGTGCTTCATGAGACCAAACAGCGAATCTCATTAGTCTCCTATAGACCCCGCGCGACAGAAGCAGTGTACCCCATACGTCTGCATACAGAGTACATTCTATGTGGAAGTGTGAGGAAGTGTATTAAATGTTTACATAGCTTGTATCTGAGGCGGAACATGGAAACTAACCTGGCACTCACCTAGTGGTACTCGGAAAATCACCTAAAACTCATATCCAGGCACTCTGGCTCACCGATCCCTTTTCGTTTATCCGATGGGATGATTCGATCCAGAGCCGGCTGGGAGTGTTCGCTTGAGTACGTGCGGCCATTTCTTTTTTTTTTACGTTATAGACACAGCTTATTCCATAAAAAATTTACAAACATCAGAAAACCATAGAGTCACATGGGTCTCCTGTAAACAAGACCTCGAAAGATTTACCACAATATCTATGATCGAACATTTGTGCCTCACACAACATACCTGTTTTGTCACTAAGCTGACAAATATATTTTTAAGAACAGCTGCTCATGGCATATCTCAATACTATAAATGTTCATGCCATTATTTGTAAGTACATGTCAAAAACGTGGAATCCGTAGATTATAGACGATTACACGAAAGAGGAAAGAAACGGCAGGTTCAGTAAACAGAAACAACAGAATAAATTGCACCCTCACTCAGTCACGAAAGGGCTCCTCAGTGTAATGTGATATCCTTGAATAATTTCATCACCAAACATTTACATCACTATTGAATCTATAAGGTTTAATAGAAAACTGCACCGGTAAATCACATATTCGTTCGCGTTCCACTCCTTTCAGTGCATATCTCAAAGCCTTTACAAACTCATTCACACAATTTTTCCCTTTCTCTCTCTCCTTTTTTAATATTAAAACATTTTAATACATTTTAGGATAGACATACAGCTATTACTGCTTACAACGCTTACAAACATAAGAAAACCCTACGGCGAAAGCTCGTGCACTTACGTTTAGGCCTCTTATGGAAGCAGGACCACAAAAGTGTACTATAGCTCTATGATCAAACATTTGAACTTCCCACAATATATCTGTCTGGCGAATAGGCAAATGAATATTGTTAGGGAAACTCATTAATGACATAGCTCACTCTTTAAATGTTCTTGCCGTTGTTTGTAAGTACATTTCAAGAATGGGGCATCCTTAGATTGTACACTACAACAAATTAAATATGGACAGGATAGCACTCAATTCATTCAAGTATTCACCTGAGTTCCATTACTCTCAGTGAATAGCACAAGTCACTTCAAAATCATCCCTCTCGTTCTGCAAGCAAAGACCTTCGTACATAAGTGAAACTGTGCTAACAGGCACATCGACATATTTAAATTTTACGTTATCAATGGTGGTCCCATCTATTTATTTACAAACGTCGCTATTCATACATTCTGCATACACACTATTCACAGTATTGTGAGTTTGAATACATAACACTTCCACATCAAACAACTTTATATCATTAGTCAGCCATCTTCGAATAGCGAGAGTGGTAGGCCTTCCGGTGTTCCAATCAAAACTAAACTGCAAGGTTTCTCTCCTCGAGGAAGACATGTTACTCACAGTTTAGTTGAAACTTCGCTGCGGCACATAAAACATCCCACAGTAAACAATCGCTCCGCTGCACGCAGCCGCAGCAGACTTCTGCACGCCACGGCCGCCAAACATGGACTGCTACCCACAATGGTAGTAGTGCGGCTGTAGTGTGTCAACATTATTTTTGTCACAAATTACAGTAAGCAGCATGTATAATTCCGCTGTTCAAGACAATCTCCAGAATGTTTTGAAGAAGAGAAAAGTGTATGCAATGTATGTCCTGCACACATTGAACCGCGAACAAAAACAACAGATTGACGCCTGCTGCGACTTGATTGGAGTGCAAGTCGTCGAGCATTCGTTTTTGGGAAACATCATCACAAGTGACGAGACATGTTGTTATCAGTTCGAACGTATCACAAACGACAAAATGCAGAAATTCGCATGAAGGGCCAATCAGTTCACGGCATAGCCGACATTCAAGCCAACTTGACGTGCGAATTCAACAATATCCTAAAGAATAACTTCTCTGACAGTTTTATATGGACGTTCTTTGCACTGCACTCATCTGGGGCAAGACTATGCAGTACACCTGATCCACTAAACCACCTTTTCCCCATTATTTATTAATGCACTTTCGAAACTTTCTGGACTGACAGGATATGCTATCTGGCGGAATAATAAGTACTTTCAACTATGTTGGAGACGAACGTTGCTGCCCTTGGGGCTTTCGACACTTTGTGGCTACATACATTTAGTAATTTGACTGCAACGCGTCAGATCAGTGCAAAACATGACTTCTCATATGAACAGCATTTTCTTTTAACAGATATTCCCATTTCACCAGGAGGGTAGTTTTCGACAGAAAAAAATATGGGGTCAGCCGCTCCTCAGCGCTTCGACAGAGGAGCATAAGGCAGGAAACCTCACCTATTAAACCATCAACATTTCTCTACTGTAGAATATTTCACTGAATTAAAAAACGATAATTCATCTTTTCCTGATCCCTAACAGCACGGAATTACGACCTAACAACCACAGAAAATCATTTAAAAACTGTAAAAACTAACAACAAGATTTGGCAAAAATTAACAATATCCCTAGGAAAGAAAAAACTAAACGGAAACACATTGCTCTACAACACAAAACTATGTACCACAATGGAAGAACTGTGAAGGTACCCCTCACCCCCAGAACAATAGCACGTGGTCACACTCTATATTAAACTCTCCACATCCCCGTCTCCTCCCTCCTCGTCCATACCACTCTATACGCACCCTTCTCCTTCTCTCTCTCTCTCTCTCTCTCTCTCTCTCTCTCTCTGTTACACACACACACGCACACACACACACACACACACACACACACACACACACATACACACACACACACACACATATATATATAAACACACACACGCAAGTGAAACATCTTAAATGGCAACAGCACTTTTAAATCGTGCGTCTGTCTCAAAAAAAAAAAAGGCAAACAAACATCACGTAACTATAACAACACTTGAAATCGTGGCAGCAATATCAAGCTTTACTGACAAATTGTATCAGATAACTAGATATAGCGATTCACAGTCTAAAACGGACGAAAAACAGAAAAACTGAAAACGATTCGTTATTTACTGATGACAAGCCGCAGATGATAGACATAAAAACTACCAACATACACAAGTAATTGCGTTATGTTATATATGCCGACAAATATGTAACCGTATTATTTCCATATTTGATGTCCAACATTTAAGTCTTCCGGAATAGTGTAAGTGAACGATATATAATGCCTTGATGTGTTTTTAACTGTATACTGCATGCAAACAATTGGAAAATGTATGACACCTAATTGACACTGCTTTGTACGTGCCATAACTTTCAACCAGAAGTATATATGACCTATACATGATCTTAACATGTAATAATATTTTTTCAGAAGTAAATTGAACAAAAAACTCAGTGAACGTAGAAAGTGAAGAGCTGATACATGATTGGGTAAAAGAACACTACAAAATTGTGTCTTGAATCACGCAAAATTTCAATCTGATTGTGAGAAGACTGCGAGCACATACAGTTAGAATGTACTCAATTCGTTAAACAATAAATTTTAGGCTACTGGTATATTTTGTGATATGGAAATCACAATATCCTCTTTAGTAAACTGGAATATTGTGGGATAAAATGAAATGCTGAAAAATGGTTCAAATCCTAGATCTTTGACAGGAAACGAAGTGTGTCAGCAGGAGAGAGAAATATATTAAGCTGTAATGCATCATCCAACACGGAAACAATTACATGTGGTGTCCCACAAGGTTCCATTTAAGAGCTTTTACTTTCTCTTGTGTTTATCAATGACATTTCATCACTAACGTTATGAGAAGAAACAGACGTTTCAATAAATAGACATCACGTATAGTCTTAGACTGACAGCTCACTGAAATTTTCATGGTCGTTAATAAGTGGTTACTATGTAACTCTCTGACACTGTGAAGAAACGCACAATATGCAGTTCAAAACTTGTAAAAGATTTCCCGCTGTTATAAGGTTAAATTATGACGACAAATAGGTACAAGAAGATGACGTAGTTAAATTCTTGGAATTACAGCTTGATAGTAACTTGGAGGACACTGCCACAGAGCTGCTAAAACGCCTCAACAAGTCCCCATTTACAATGCGAATGTTGTCAGACATAAAATAAAGCTTAAATTGCTTATTTTCATTCCATAACGTCATACCCGATTATTTTTTGTGTAACTCATCAAGCCAAGCTAAAGATTTACGGGTCTAAAACCGTAATTATGATGTTCAGTTTAAGAGGAGCCTAAAGGATTAATTTCCACTCCAACGATAACTTTCTTAACAGAACTGACTGCTGTGTCACATGTTACTGCTAAGATCAGGTGATGTTTGATGTACACTCTCATTTCTATTTTAGTATATGGCCAAAAGTTTAAGTTTTATTGTTTCAATTTCTTTAATTGGATTGAAGTTGTCTGTTAACTGAAATTTAATTGCAGTGTCAAAGATAATGTCCTAAGAATTTATGTAATATTTGTGTAATTAACAGTGGGATTGTTAAAGTGGTACTTCCTTCTCGTATTCGCTTTCTGAAGTTCAGGGAAGTTAATCTTCTGCTCTCCGACGTCCCGCTGCTAAGTCGTCGTAGGTTGTAGCTCCAAAAGAAATTAGATTCCTGGCAGGAGAACGTCCGGAAGCCGTCTACGCAGTGACACCATTCTGGATGAAAATGGTTAGCATTATAAGACCAACAAAGACCTCATAAAGGAGGAAAACACTTTTGCGGTGAATACCGTGTCCAGGCTCGTGGTTTTTCTACCGAATGCCATCCGTTCCAATGTCTGTTCCAATGTGCAACGTGCCGGGATTCATACACACATTAGCACTTGGAACGCCGGCCGCGGTGGCCGAGCGGTTCTAGGCACTTCAGTCCGGAGCCGTATGACTACTACGGTCGCAGGTTCGAATCCTGCCTCGGGCATGTATGTGTGTCATGTCCTTAGGATAGTTAGTTTTAAGTAGTTCTAAGTTCTAGGGGACTGATGACCTCAGATGTTAAGTCCCATGGTGCTCAGAGCCATTTGAACCACTTGAAATAAAGTCAGAGTTACCTTTTCAGTTTAAATAACGACTGGTTTTCTATGCTCCACTTATACACCAGGAATTACGGATCGTATTTAACTTATTTCGGATTTATCAATACGTCAACCTTTACAATTCTATAAATTCATAGGATGGCTAACTTTCAACATACATTCAATTAGCCTCATAAGATTTCAGTACACGTCTACCTAGTCGCATAATTAAAACCAAAGTGAATTATTCGTATCCTTTGTTGCTCATTCGAAAAGGTTAGAGAGAAGCGCATCGCGTCACTGAACGCATACCTACTATCTCATACACAGACGGACAGACAGACATTGTATTGTGTATTGTCTATTTAAATCGGGGACCTAAAAACGACGGAGAGGCTTCGTCCCGCCGTAGCCCTCGGTGGTTCACAACCCCCAGCAGGCCACAGCAGTCCACCCACGCCAGCGCCGCCCCACACCGAACCCAGGGTTATTGTGCGGTTCGGTCCCAGTGGACACCCCCCCCCCCCCCCCCCCGGGAAAGTATCATACCAGACGAGTGTAACCCCAAATGTTTGCGTGGTAGAGTAATTATGGTGTACACGTACGTGGAGACAGTGTTTGTACAGCAATCGCCTACATGGTGTAACACAACTCCGCCGGGCAGATTCGTTCCGGGGACTTGCACGTTTTTCCGCTTGGGAAGCAGCGCGTTAGACCGTGTGGCTAGCCGGGCGGGCTCAGACATACATTACTAGGCCCGCAATAACGTGTCACTGGACCCAGCGCTTTAGAATTGCAGTATGGGTCGACCGCAAAGGACGTCTAAACAGGTGTTTATTTACTAATAAAACAGTCATAAGAAATAGGGATGGACTGAGTTTTGGCATCATGGTCAGTACATGTGTCATGTTTGGTTATAATTTTTCGTACAGCAGACGGAAGATACAATAAAATGAAGCATATCTAGTAACATCATACATAATTTTGTTTTTGTACTGTATGTAAGCCTAAACAATTACATTACAGTTTGTCTCATGTGAAATACCGGCAGTGTTTAAATAGTTTATGTGTATTTTAATCATTTTAATGAACCTTCAATTAACAGACGTAGCTTAATGATCAATTTCGACTTTTCACCGAATAGTACGTTATGAAAGTGCTCCTATAAGTAGAATGTGTTCTTTGCCGTTGATAGCAGGTATTTATTCATTTGACTGTTCTTACGAGAACTACAGTCTTTTTTAAATGTCTGTATATGTAACTTGATGTTCTTCTCCTAACACGATTCTACAATGTATGTGTGAAACATAGCGAATACGCAAAGAGTTGCTCTACTGTGGAACTTTTTTGATCACCTCGTAAGGCTTACGACGTCATTTCATGTCAGAAGATCGTAGCAGTACTTTACACAAACTTCCGAACACCGTCAACCCCACCAAAAGTCAGGCTTCAAGAAAAGATGCGCATTTGCCAGTGTAGTAATGAATGTCTGTGCTCTCGCAGTCACAACGTCAGAGATTGTCCGTTATGTAACATATTTTGACTGACATGCACGCGACATTTGTAACACCGTGCATCTGTTAATTTGCTAATCGATTCTGTTTGAGAGGAACGTTTCACTAGCGACCCGTGCATGTGCTATAATGTTATATGAAAAATGTTTCAAAAGTTTTTGAGTTACCCTGCATCCATGAGGTCCATTTCACTGGCGATTTGTGGAAGCTCCATTAGTATATCCCTTTCCTTGTAAATATTAATTGAGTATTCGTGTTTTGTGAGATGCTCTACGGCCAAGAGGCTCCTCTCACTCCACATCCAATCCAATCCAATACCTGCTGTTCACAATGCTACCGTCCGTCTTTCCAGTCGACACAGCTGGCGCACGGTAATGCGGTAATGTTCGATACTGGGGTATCACTATATCACTAAGCTACTATCCATGAACCTGGAAACCGGTACCGGTAATCCAGTATCAGTTGCAGGTTGCTGACCTAATGGCTTCCAGGGACAGCTGAAATTTTATTTTCAATATTTCCCGTACTATTGACCGAATTTAAAATTTTTATAATATGGTGTAATGTACTCAGTAAGAGTGTGGTTGCTCCTTTTATTTTTATTATCATAACTTTTATACAGACGGAACCGGATCGGGCCAAACGCCCATCTTTAGCAGTCATTTATTTATTCGTAAGCCCTCAATGATTTAACATAATGTTTTGGAAATTTTACGTTAACTTCACTTCCAGTTGCTTTAGCACCGCCTCGTCCAGTTGCCACACCGACTTCTGTTGGAATGTTGTAGCGTTCCTGATAAGACAGTGTGCTTTGTTAAGCGTCGAGTTAAAGTAAAATTTCCAAAAGAAAGTTACGGAAATTGTATGAGGACACAGAAGTAAATTACACGAAAGCTGAAGATAGTCATATAGGCCATATAGGTCTGGTCTATAGAAATAAACAATGAAACAAGCGGCCTTACCTGTCTATATTTGTACAACATTACTAATGGTTCAAATGGCTCTGAGCACTATGGGACTTAACTTCTGAGGTCATCAGTCCCCTAGAACTGAGAACTACTTAAACCTAACTAACCCAAGGACGTCACACACATCCATGCCCGAAGCAGGATTCGAACCTGTGACCGTAGCGGTCACGCGGTCCCAGACTGTAGCGCCTAGAACCGCTCGGCCACCCCGGCCGGCACACAAATCGAATATGACAGAAAGAGAAATAGACGAAAAATTTTATTTCTGAGCTGTGGTGACGTGAAGCGTTTTCATTTTCTGCTACAGTTCGTCTGCGATATGAGAAAATGGTAGGCGAATAGAATATACCATTATTAACTGATATCTTTACTTCCATACAAGAGACGATAACACGAAGACCTGTAAAAGGAAACCAAGAATCAAATGTAATTAGTACTCACTATGTGCTGATGCTTCAGAAACGCAATGTGTTGCATCATACCGATTCTGTATATACTTTAAATAACAGTGTAATCTTTTCAGATCTATCATTTCGATTGATGCTTTCATTACACACTGTGTCCAATTTGTCTTGCAGTTCCATGTCACGATAAGTGCTATTCATTACGGAATAACGATAAATATTGTCAGCAGTCTCTCATTTAAATAACTTTGCGGTTGATATCCCAGCTACTTGTGTGGCAGTTGCCAAGCGTCAGCCAACCGCAGTCCTTTCCGAGCTGTGTCTGCTGCTTTTTAGGTACGCGCAGCGCCTTGGTAGGCGGGGCAGGTTTCATAAGATGGAGGGGCGAGAGCCTGATTAATATTCCTGACATGAGCACGTGCCAAGCTGTATACTAACCACCAACACCGCCATCAAACCGCAAACATCTGTCAAACTCGAAGTCATTTCATACTTGCCAAAAAGAAGATTAACGCAACCCTAGCTGAAATGTTGGTTTTCTCTCACATTACAACAGGTCACAAGCGCGCGCGCGCGTGCGCGCGCACACACACACACACACTCACGCACGCACTCACGCACACACACACACACACACAGACACAGACACAGACACAGACACAGAAATCTTCGAGTAGGTTTCGACTGCGAAGTCTCATGAATATTTCATATGGGCATTTTTCTTGTTTACAGCGGCGAACGGCAGTGCTCTGTAATGAGAGTTGCTTACAGTGGCGGAACGAGCACTACAGTTTCAATTAAATTGTTTCTCTAATTTATTACGGAGCACCGTTTATCCAAAGGTGGAAGATATAAAAACCGTGCATGTGTATATGTGGCTCAGTGGCTAAGTGAGTGTCTGAATCCAGTTCAAATAGTTCGGAATCGGCTCCTAGGAGCTTTATCTGTCAGTTATTGTTTCTTTCATCTTTGACAATGACTTGTGTATTTGTAATTTATTAATTAAGATTTCTGTCAGAGTTGCAAATAATGTTTTGTTAGTGACTAGTTTCGAACAATGTTGGAATTAAGTGATTTTGTGCATTTCGCAACGGCAAATTAAGATGTAGTTTGGATCCTACGCTAACCTATGGATCTACCTATAAATCTGTTGGATGGTCAAAAGAAGACAAGAGAATACTACTGTTAGTGCATATTTTTTCTTCACATAGGGTAACAAGTTTCGAGAAGACGTAATGATATTTCTTTTATTTCGTCCAGAATATATGGTCATAAGTGGAACGATTTACGAACGGATGTCTTGGAACATTAAAAGTAAGATGCTGAAGTGGAAACAAATGAAATTGTAAAAGATGGGATGACAAATCAACAGAAATTTTCCTTTTCTATTTATTTGTCTGTAACCACGTTGGTGCGGAGTTCCTAGAGGTGCTTTTATCCGTCGATGAGTAATATCACGAAATAAACGAACGCAAAATGTCTGTGGATAGTACCAACAGGAAGCTAGAACTGTAAGCGGAAATTTCATGCGGCTAACAGATACCTTCAATGCATGGAACATGTATTAAAAAAGTGATTGTAAATAGGTGTGTCTCAGCTGTGCTCTTGTCTTCGGCTGCTGATGAACATGTGGAAAGAATAAAGGCCGCTGACAGGAAAAATTAGTTGGTAATGTAAAAAATTAAGGAATTCTGTGTCGTAATTTGAAACACTTTTTTATTGTATCAGTGAGTAGAACATGATGTTTTGTCTTTAGAACTTTTGATTAACATGTAATTATACATTTATTTTTGTTTTAATACAACTGTGCAAGCAAACTAGGTATTTCATGCACTTCTTTACTCCTAGAAGCTTTAAAATGTCCTTTGTTACCAAGGCAGGTGAAATCCTAAGCCATGCCGTAAGGGTTAATTGCCAACATAAAAAATAATTTTTTTCAAGTCAGTTAGATGGAAATCGGATTTGGCTGAGTAGGACTTTTCATGAGTTCGCTCGCATTTTACCTTCGTGGTCAAACGTACGAAGAAAATCTAGGCTGACTATAATAATTTCAAAGATTTTTTTATATTGTAACCTCCCCACAAAAAATATAATAAATAATATGAGTATGATTCTAATTTAGTGTAACCTCCTCACAAAATTCTTCCTCATTTGTAACCTCCCTACAAAATTCTTTCTCATTTAATCTAAGCTCAAAATTCATTCACATTCAGCGTAACCTCAAAACAGAAAAATTCCTAAACCTCTCAACAGTAAAAATTATAATTATGTCGTTCACATTCAGTATAACATCCCAATAAAAAAATAAATTCAGTAACCTGGTAATAAAACAATGTAACTAACCTCTCAATTAAATTGTCGCTCACTTATGACTTTTCAATAATTCACTGTGAATTTAACCTGGTAAATTTTGGACGACAGCAGTGCTGCGTCATGGCCCTGAAAGATCATTCTGAATAAAAAAAGGAAAAATTCTTACCTCAATGAAGTCGCCGGATATATCTGCTCTTACAATAAATTTATGAATGAAAGCAACAATATTCTATTGCAATAATCGGGATGATCATGGATGGGAGAAATTAGTAAATTCTTTAAATTGAAATGAATGGTTGACAAAAGTTACTTTTTATGAGGAAGATTATTATTACTAGAGTTTTAAAACATTTACATGGGACTTGAGATAACATTACTACATATGCGCGAGGCTGCTTTTTTTACGCTATACATTAATACTCAGACCCCAACATCGCTGCACCGTGACCGGGCCAGCCAACACAATACACGAGACCAGACCAGGGCAGACTCCAGACTAGCAACAACTTACTGCTGCAGCTACACAGTTCCTACTGCAGTCAACACTGCTCTCTGCTCAGAGATTCTCTTACACCTTGCCTATTGCAGGCTGCGCATGAGCAATACATCGAAATTACATCTGCTCAGACCTCTTACATAACCCTCCACTGGGGGGGCAAAAATTTGGCAGCGATGGTGAGTCAATTGGACTTGCCATGAGCAACAAATTTTTCTAAAATCTACTTAATTAACTAAGTTTACAGTCACAGAGTATATACGTATATATATAAGTGCAGAACATGAAATGACATAGAGTGCACATGCACTGAGTACAGAACATATCAAGCAATGACAAAATGTATACGCAATGAGTACAAAACACATTAACAAATGATATGAAGTGCACACGCACTGATATATTTTTTTACCATTTTACAAGAACTAAGATACGCAATGAGTACAAAACATATTCACAAGTGACATAAAGTGCACACGCACTGTATATGTCTCTACCATTTTACAAGAACTAGGAAAGGAAAGGATAGGATTGCATCATGGTTGTAGCACAGTAGGTTGCACGTAGCTGTAATGAAAGTCCATATCTTTCTACAGAAGCACAACACCAAGTGAGACAATCTGAAGTTCTCTTCCCTGAAGTATGAATCAGTGTAGCCAAGACACTAAAATGTCGTATTAATATTCAATGTTATCATTTTGGTAGTACATTAGGTACACCAAACAGTGGGACCATAATAACATCTCCATCGTTCAAGGTGGTGGACAGCATGATGTGTCAACACCGCACTCTTGTAAGGTACACCAACGTAGAATTAGTGCAAAAACCAAATATAGTGCTCCATGATCATGAGGATAGACAGGACAAACGGATATTGCATTAATTTCTGGTAATTAGTTCAGAAGGTGAAGGACATTAAGTCTTATGCTAGTCATCATAGAGAATTACACTAGTCTATCAACCGATTTGAGTAATTGTTGGCACTCATTGCCTAGTTACTAAACATTTCTGTACTGCGTATGGAGTATTGCAGAACATTATTCATAAGTCATCTGATTACACTAAATATTGGCACTCATTGGCCAGTTACAAACCATATTTATGCATTGTTCAGAAGTTGTCATTCAAAACAAGAGTTAATTAATGGCATAGCATTAACATAATTCATCTAGTTATAGTAATCTTTGGCATTCATTGGCCAGTTACTAAACATTTTTATGCATTGTTCAGAAGTCATCATTCAAAACAAGAGTTAATTAATGGCACAGCATAACATAATTCATCTAGTTATAGTAATCATTGGCATTCATTGGCCAGTTACTAAACATTTTTATGCAATGTTCAGAAGTCATCATTCAAAACAGGAGTTGATGAGTGTAGCATGAAGCTACTGGTATTCATATATAACAGCATGTAAGTGACATAAGACAAATTTAAAATATAAGAAACAGTGGCATTCATTGGCGAGTTACAAAGTATTCATATAGTTTTATAAAACATTCAGTATTATTCAGAACTCATCATCCAAGTGACATAGGACATATTCAAAATGTAACACACTGTAACTATTACTCAAGGTCTGTGGTTCAATAATACATAGATATAATGGATTCAATACATCTGACAGATCTGCATTATATTTAGTACTATAAATATCTCTTAAACTAGTAGCATTATTTGGGACTGGTAATACATTTTTTTGTTTGCTAGCAATGCATTGCGTTGGGATCGATAATTAATTGCTGGGGCATGAAAATATTTGCTTTTGACTTATTGCTGCAAATAAGGATTAGTAACGTCATTCGTCATGAGTCAGCTTTAGTAAGGTTATGAAACAAGCAGAGTATATGTGATCACATTCATGAATGACACACACAAATGGGTAAAAAAATGCAAGTACTAGAACAGCTTTAATAACTAACTGCTTATAGCACATTAATTTCATGAATAGCTTCTCCTGGAAAAACTACAAAATGGATTATTAAGCTGAAAGAAGAAACGCATATTATGCTGAAAAGTAGTGAACTTCGAATTAACAGGTAATGAAACGTGTACTCAATATGTATGTACTCTAGCTGTCCTTTCCAAAACATTCAGTCATTATACCATGCGACATAAGACATACTGTCAATACGAACTGCAACAAATACTTAAATAACTTCAAAGCATCTCTTAACTAACAGTAAATATAAAAAATTCATCATTATCCTCATCTGCAAAGAAAAACTTCATTATTCATCTTACCATAACTTCATTACTATCATCATCTGCAAAGAAAAACTTCATTATTCATATTAGCATATTTTTCATATAACTATTCATCATCATTCATTATCATCGGCAAAAAAGACACTTCATTATTCATTATTCATATTACCATTCACTCATACAACTATTCATAGTATAGAGTTTCTTAGCACATTTCATCACTAAAAGTAAGATGTGTAGTTCTGTCTGACAGCCTGCATCAATCGCCTTGTATTCTGAAAGAAAAAAATTAGTTAAGACTGCTATCATACGATGTGTATAGTGTATTCTTGTTAATGCTTGTTAATTCTGATCCATATACCCTTCATGACGAGGTATTGCATTTTATTTCGTTCATTCCGAAGGTGAAATTTCCACTTCATAGTAATCCACTGTGGTTTGTTTAATTTATTTCTTTTACACGTTATTGCTTTCTGAAAATGGTGAATAAGGATTAATATCTTGCATTTAAATCATATACCCATTAAATAAAAACTTGTTTCTAGTGATATAATTAAGCATACAGCATAGCATGACAAATAACGTATTATGTCAAAAACATAGAGAGTGTTCTGGTGCAAAAAAGAACACACAGTCTCATAATGCAGTAGCCAAGAGTGTAGAATAGTCAAGATATTGAGATATCATAAGAAAAAATGTTAAAGTCAACTGGTGTTTGTTGTATCTTAAAGATTTCGTAGTGCATACAAACAAAACAGGAAAACAATCATACGTACTCGAAAAATGGAAAATGTGCACGGTCTGATATAAAACGACAAGAAATGACTTTCTTTGTGTTCAGCTTGTATGTTGTGTAGTTGATAGAGGCGAGAGTTGAAGACTTTAATGGAGAAAGAATTTGATAAAATTAATATGTCACTAGATAGAATTGCATAATTGGTCATAAAATATGTAAGTTTATCTGGAAAAATGCGCACGGTCTGATGTGTAACGACAAGAAAAGCGACCTTACCTTGCTGGGCACTTGCCAAGAAAAAATATGATGATAATCAGTAAGTAGTCACATAGATAGAATTGCATAATTGGTCATAAAAGATGTAAGTTTATCTGGAAAAATGTGCATGGTCTGATGTGTAACGACAAGAAAAGCGACCTGCTAACCTTACCTTGCCGGGCACTTGCCAAGAAAAAATATGATAATCATCAGTAAGTGTTCATATAAATATCTGCAAATGGCATTACAGTGTGATAAATCATGAAGTATGTTCATTCAATAAAGGGTTTAATATCAGAGACATGGTGATTGCCTTTACTTTTTCTGGTTCTCAGAGTTTCGACGTGTACTACATTGGGGTGAGGAATGCTGCGAATTCTGTATGGACCTGCGTATAGAAGCTCTAATTTACTGCACCTACTCTTTCCTCTGTTGGATAAATAACGTGTGCGTACTAATATCTTCTGTCCAATGTGAAAGTCACGGCGTGTACAAACCTGTTTTTGCTGTCTTCTCCGGCGCTATGCAGCACGTTTTATGTTGTTGAGTGCAATGTCAGTTATTTCATGGTGTCGTAGTCGGCGAGAGGTAGGAAAGGATACTAATTCTTTAATTTTGTTAGGTGGTTCAACATTTTTCAGAACATAAAACCGGACATAGTACCAGGGAAGTTGTCAAAATCTGGAGCTTGCTGTAAAAGAATTTTGCGTAGTTGCGTGCGTTCGTCGTCCGTATTTGCACCGCTCTGTTTAACTTTATCAGAAATCATTTGCATAACGTCATAGTCGGCTTCGTCTGGAGTATTATAGTTGTGTAGAATGTGAAATGACAGTCTATGTTACGTGATGCAGAAATGACCTCTGTCCGATTAATTGTTTGTTCTTCTGCAGATAAAGAGTGCTGAAATTCTAATGCCAGTTGTACATTTTCATCCTTTAACATTAAATACGAATTTTGAAAGTCAATAATTGCGTCATGTTGTACCAGAAAATTCGTACCTAAAATAACGTGTGTCGTCAATAAGGGAACAATCCAAAAATTTGAGTGGAAAGTATGACCTGCAGTACAAAATGATAAGTGTGTCTGTAATTTTATGTCTACTGCTTTACCAGATACTGTTCGTTTTACTTTAGTTTTGCCTAATGGTAACGTAGGATAGATATTCTCTTTGTTACGTTCGTTGAAAGTTTCCTCATTTATAACTGACATAGGTGATCCAGAATCGATTACTGCTGAAAATTTGGATGATCCAATCTTTACTTCAATGACAGGGTGTGAAATGGTTTTTTGAATAACTGGTCTTTCCTGCAAAAGAGTGTCTCGGATGTCGTCAAAAGTAATAACATTTTCGTGAACAAGATTCTCTGTATCAAAAGTATTGCTTGCGTTGCTGGAAGATGCAACCTGTACTGTATCTAGTCAAATTCTTTCTGACGTGCTGTTATTTGCGGGAGGATGCTGTGGCATTTCAACTATTTGTACTTTTCTATTATTTCTTCCTGACGTATTACGTTCGGGGTGATATCTACTGACTGGTTCATTCATGATAATTTGTTGTTGCGGATGATTCTGCTGCTGGTAAGGCCGACTGTTATTAAACGTACGCTGAAATTTGTGCTCATTACTTTTACGTCTGTCATAATAATTATTGCTATACGGCGCGTTGCGATAGGAGTTGAAATGGTGTGTTTTCTTGTACGTACTGATTTCCTTGCTGCTGTGCGTTACTATTTGGTGGAGCCGACGCTATACGTGTAGGCGGCGAAACATTAAAGCTTGGTTGACCCTGCAGACTACATTGTTGGTTAGGTATGCTAACCGGCTGGTTTTGTTGCTGTAATGTTGAAAACCGTCTATTGTTGCCAAAATGTGTCTGCGATAGCTGAAAATTTTGTACATACTGATGATTAAAGCCGTGCGCGATTAGCCGTGCGGTCTAGGGCGGAGGTTCGAGTCCTCCCTCGGGAATGGGTGTGTGTGTTTGTCCTTAGGATAATTTAGGTTAAGTAGTGTGTAAGCTTAGGGACTGATGACCTTAGCAGTTAAGTCCCATAAGATTTCACACACATTCGAACATTTGATGATTAAAATTTTGTCTGTTATTCAACTTCTGGTAGTTCTTGCCGTTTCGCGAGCGTCTAATGAGAACTGTCACTTTCTGGTAAAACTTGTCACATCAGGTTTCTTTATTCATTCTTAATTCTAGATAGATCGATAGTTGAAGAGCTGTTTTGATAGATATAAAGGATAGTAAAAGAGAAGGCAGCAGTGCAGAAAACTAAAGATGAAATAGCACTACTACGGCTCGGGGCCCTGTGCACGCTACGGCACATATTCAACGAAGCGTAATGAATCCCCTGAGGTCACTTACGTGCTGCAAATAAATTTTAATTTCTGCATTACACGTAATGCCGGTGAAAATTCTAAAGCAAATTGTTGTATCCAGTCCAATTCTAGTTTCTGCATTACAGGCCAAG
The DNA here is from genome assembly GCF_021461385.2 of Schistocerca piceifrons. Lineage (NCBI taxonomy): Eukaryota > Metazoa > Arthropoda > Insecta > Orthoptera > Acrididae > Schistocerca > Schistocerca piceifrons. Next base: position 282,044,702 of record NC_060144.1, read on the forward strand.
CTGGTAAAAATACAAAAGCAAATTGTCACATCCAGTCCAAAAGAAGTATTTGTGTTCTGCCATTTTTAAATAGCTTAGATTTTTTAAGCATAATAATTGCTTATAATCAACGTTATCGTCTCTGAATGTGTGAACAGGTTCAGGATTGCATGAGAATCTATTTACCTGTGTCTCTTCGGATTCTAAGTCACGTAGTCTCTGTAAATTACCTAAGTTATACTGGCTGTGTGAGTCTGACAAATGTTTGGAAAGTGGCGTATGCTGTGATGTGTTAAAGGCTGAGATATTTTTCAACTCCGTCAATTCGTGCTATAAAGATGACAATTTTCTACGTAATGTATTATTAGACGAACCTATCTCACTGATCGTCTGCTGTAAATTTCGGAATTCGGGTGTTTGATTAAGCGAAACTGGTGGCGTATCGTCTGATTTGGTGTCATTATTATTTTCGATAACGTCAATACGACTGGGCAATTCATCATATTTTTCAGTCAGTGCTTTTACCTGATCATCGTTTTTAGTATCACAAGCATTAATTTGTTTTTGTATTTTACGTGTGGTTTTGTTCAACTTTTTAACGTCTGCTTTGATGGCATCGGGATCCTGTATTAGTTCCAACTTTTCAAGTCTGTTGGTCATTGTCTGAAAGTCTAATGTGTGTGTGTGTCTGTTTTTGTTTTAAGATCGGAGATTTCATCATGCAATTCGTTATTCAACTGTTTGATACTGTTAATTTCGTCTGATACTGTAGCAATATTGTTGTCTACGTATGTTTTTGCTTTCGTAAACAATTTACGCTTATCTTCCTGTCTTTGTACAGTAATTGTTTCCATGACTTGTTGCTTTACTTTATTCTGTTCCTGTATAAATTTACGGTAACGTCTTTCACTGTTGTGTAGGTGGTGATTAAAACGTTCGTCAATTTGACTGTTCTGATGGTCAAATTTCGCGTCTACTTTCGCATCCAGCGTGCGTGAAAGTTCTGCTTACATTAATTTAAACTCGTCGCGTAACTGTTGCGTTTTCAGAGCATTGTTTAGCGACTGCACTAATTTCATCTCTAAGTAATTTAGTTGTGGCTGCATGTGTATTACCTAATTCTTGTGTCACAGATCTAATTTCTTCACTACTGTTCCTAGCACAAGCCTTAATTTCCTCACGTAATTGTTCCTTAGTATCATGACATTGCACGGCAACGGCTCTAATCTGTTCACTAAGCTGTTTGGAATTGTTATCCAGTTTTTCGTTAAGTTGTTTGTAATTGTTGTATTGTTTTTCATTCGACTGTTTGGAATTATTGTCTAGTTTTTCATTAAGTTGTTTGAGATTTTCATTTTCATCAAGTTGTTGTTTGAGATTTTCACTAAGTTGTTTGTTTGATTCATGAAGTTGTAGCAATAATGCCATAACTTGATCCATGCCAATATTACCTACTCTGGTCTCTGTGCTGTTTAATGGCATACCTGCAATTGTCACGTTTTGTGTAACCATTTGGTCATTCTCTGATTCTTGAACAGGTTCGCCAATTGGATGTGCATTATTAGTCACTACCTCGGAATCAAATAAATCTGACGTATTTTGACTACATTGTTCATCTTCATGAGAAAAATTTATCTGTTCACAATCCAAATTTTTCAAATTGGGTGTGTCAAACTGGCAGCGTTCATTGCATCGGAACGTGCCACGTCATCAATTGTTAAATTTAGTGTGGACATAATTGAATTTGTTTGCCCATCATTAGGATTTAACTCAATACTAGTGATCGACAGGCACTGATTATCTGTAACTAGACGATTATCACTATTACACTGAGTGTCGCTAGCATCATCGGTCAAATTATTCGAGTCGGCTATTTCACTCATTGCACATCGTGATGTACTGTTAACAGTTTTTCGTAGCATTTTTCACAAATCAAAATTAAGCACAAAATGAAATAAAGTCAATGCAAAAATGGAACAAATACAATTACAACAAAGAGCAATAAATTGCCAATGATCTGTGAAAGAAATCGTGACAAATTAGTAAATGCGTTGCGCCAGATGCAAACTACATTTAAGTAAATAAGAGCAGATATATGACTACTTCTCAGAGATTCACAAAGAAATACGATCCTGGCAGGGTCGCCAAGTGTAACCTCCCCACAAAAAATATAATAAATAATATGAGTATGATTCTAATTTAGTGTAACCTCCCCACAAAATTCTTTCTCATTTGTAACCTCCCTACAAAATTCTTTCTCATTTAATCTAAGCTCAAAATTCATTCACATTTAGCGTAACCTCAAAACAGAAAAATTCCTAAACCTCTCAACAGTAAAAATTATAATTATGTCGTTCACATTCAGTATAACATCCCAATAAAAAAATAAATTCAGTAACCTGGTAATAAAACAATGTAACTAACCTTTCAATTAAATTGTCGCTCACTTATGACTTTTCAATAATTCACTGTGAATTTAACCTGGTAAATTTTGGACGACAGCAGTGCTGCGTCATGGCCCTGAAAGATCATTCCGAATAAAAAAAGGAAAAATTCTTACCTCAATGAAGTCGCCGGATATATCTGCTCTTACAATAAATTTTTCCGGCACAGCTCTGTGCAATGCTCGCCGACCTATCTGTCATTTTTTGAAAGAAAGCAACTGATTTTGCTATTGCAATAATCGGGATGATCATGGATGGGAGGAATTAGTAAATTCTTTAGATTGAAATGAATGGTTGTTAAAAGTTACTTTTTATGAGGAAGATTATTATTACGAGAGTTTTAAAACATTTACGTGGGACTTGAGATAACATTACTACATATGCGCGAGGCTGCTTTTTTTACCTTATACATTAATACTCAGGCCTCGACATCGCTGCACCACGACCGGGCCAGCCAACACCATACACCAGACCAGACCAGGGCAGACTCCAGACTAGCAACAACTTACTGCTACAGCTACACAGTTCCTACTGCAGTCAACACTGCCCTCTGCTCAGAGATTCTCTTATACCTTGCCTATTGCAGGCAGCGCATGAGCAATACATCGAAATTACATCTGCTCGGACCTCTTACAATATTATAACATTTCGACTGTAGTGCTCGAACTATAACATGAAGCTCACCTACTACAATACTGACAATTCATAGCCACAGTTGTTTTACGAAAAATGTGTTAGTAGGACTTTGGTTTCATCTTGGTCACTTGCGCATCCTTAATACACACACATCACACGCTCTAACAGGGAAGACAGTTTGTGTGCCTAGCGAGGAGTTGTTGCTTTATCACGTCTCAGAAGAGATGCGACGCACCGCAAGAAGCCCACACCTACTTAAGCAAATCAGCCTTCGTGTTGGCGACAGTTCACTGTTGTATCTACTTACCCAGAATTATACAGTAAGACTGACACAGTTGATGAGCCCACAACAGGAACATCATGGATATCACGACCTGTAATATTGGATCCCTCGCCTAGCTGCCTAGCTGCCTATCGGAAAATCTAAACTGTGCCATTTTGCTGTTATCAACATAAACGTGATTGGTAAAGTGTACGAAATTTCTCATCGCTTTCTTTGCGTGAGAGGCTGACATTTGTCTTCGTAAGCTGTGTGATTATACGTGAGGCACAATCATTGACAGTGATAATTAGGTTCATGTCAATTGTGGAGTGTAACAAAACCGGCAAAACACTGCACATTTCGGAGAACGATAGAACTATAACGAGTTACTGAGCACGGCGGCCAAATGATTAAGACAACGGCATATTTTAAGAGATCATCAGAGTTCCTAGCTCGGTTCAGCCGTTCTCATTACGCTTCTTCTCCAATTACTTTCACCAAGACGAGGTGTCATGGCGTTTAATATACGCTCCAGACAACAATTTACAATTTAATATACTTCAAAATTGTGCTTATGGCTATATTTTAAATACAGTTTTTGCAAGAGATTGTATAGTTTTACGAAGCAAGACCTTACGTCAAATTACGGAGGGGCTACAAAATGAAGCAAACTATCTGGTACTACTTTGTCGAAAACTGACATTTTGAGACTGTGATTGTGTACAAAAAACAGGTCGATTCTTGCAGGGAAGTTAACAGCAACGAGCCACCTTTTATAACGATATTTATTACAAAAATAGCGCCGTTACATGTTTCGAAACTAGAGGTTTATCATCAGACAGCTTGTTCATGTTACAATACATGTTTGTTGTAGTTTGTAATAGTTTTCATTGTCTTTATTTTCCCATATGATGAAAATAATTCCTTGGAGTAGTGGTATCCTGCATCCAAAACCATGATGGGAGAAACTGTTTAACTGTATTTGTGCCTCATAACGATTTCAAACGATATAATACATAATTAAAGTCAATATGTTTTCGATGTAAGCCACTAAAACACTTTGACTTTAATAATTTGTTTACAAGTTTGTAATCGTCATGAAGCACAATTACGATGAAATAGGCAGTTTCTCACGCCATATTTTGGTTGTAGGGCACCACCACCCCAATGATTTTTCACAGTATGGGAGGAAAAAAAGTAAAAAGTGAAAACTAATGTAAACTACAACAAAATATATCTTAAAGTAAACAAGCAGTCTGATGTGAACCTGATCGTTCAAAACAGCTAACGGCGTTATATGTGAGTAAACAGCATTAAAAAACTGAGTGGTTGCTATCTTCTGTGCAAGAATCAACCCGTGATATGTATGATTATGCAGTTTCGAGTAAAGTACGCCGTCCGTCAAAAGAAGAACAAGATTGAATTCATTCCTGCCGTATGACCGACGTCAGCGATGGAAGCTTGAATTACCATCTATAAACGACTGACGTGCGTTGGCTCAATCAGCTGTGACCAGATAGTGTTAAGAAGGGGACGTGTGGCCATAGTGTGTCAACGATGTTGTATCACAAATCAAAATGGATCAACTTCTCTAAATCCGTTGTTGAAGACGTTCTCCAGAACGTTTGGAAGAAGAGAGAAGTGCGTGTAATGTTAGTCCCGCACCTGAATAAAAACAGTGAATTGTGGACGGATCATGCACACAATTCTTTTCTGGTAATAATTGTCACGGGTGACGAGATTTGGTGTTGTCATTTGGAACCTACCATAAAATCAACGAAATGAAGAAACTCACACGAAAGGCCAACCATTTGATGAAGTAACTGACAGTCAAGCAAATGGGTCGTATGAATAAAACGAAGAATATACTTAATCCTCAGTATTTCGAAGAACATTTTCGGGTTCAGAATATACTTCAACCTAGAATGCTCTAACATGTGTAAAAGGGTGGGTGGAAGTCGCGCAAAGGAGATCTCCGATTTCATATGAATAAAACCAGAGAAACAACCGCAGAACGTTCTCAGTTTTTGAAGTGAATTGTGCAGCGAATTCCAAACTGAGTAAGTTCTACTGTGGTCAAGCTTTTTTTTCTTTCTTGTTTGCGTCATCAGTATTCCTACTGGTTTTATAAGGCCCGCCACGAATTCCTCTCCTGTGCAACATTTTCGTTCAGGCGTAACAACTGCAGCCTACGTCCTCAATTATTTGCTAGATGTATTCCAATCACTGTCTACCTCTAGAGTTTTTACCCTCTACAACACCTTCTAGTACCATGGAAGTTATTCTGTGATGTGCTAATCGATGTCCTATCAACCTGTCCCTTCCTCTTGTCAGTGATTTCCAAATATTCCTTTCCTCGCCAATTTTTCGGAGAACCTCCTCATTCCTTTCTTTAATAGTCCACCCAATTTTCAATATTCTTATGCAGCACCATATCTCAAAGGCTTTGATTCTCGTCTGTTCAGATTCAGTCCGTATTTCAATACCACTTAATACTGTGCTCCAAACGTACATCCTCAGAAATTTATTCCTCAAAATGAAACCTACGTTTGATACTAGCAGACTTTTCTTGGCCATAAATGCCCTTTCGGCCAGTGCTAATCTGACTTATGTCCTCGGTGCTCCGTCCTTCGTGACTTATTTTGCTGCCTAGGTAGCAGAATTCCTAAACTACATCCACTTCCACTACGTACCCCAGTTGTCATGTTAAGTTTCTCGCTGTACTCATTTCTGATAATTCTCAGATCTTTCGTCTTTCTTCCATTTACTCACAGCCCATATTGCGTATTCATTAGACTGTTCCTTCCATTAAACACATCACGTAATTGTTCTTCACTTTCAGTGAATATAGCAATTTCAGCACCGAATCTTACCATTGATAGCCTTTCACCCTAAATACTAACCCCACACTTGGACCTTTCTTTTATTTTGCTTCTTCGCTGTATAGATTGAACGGAAGAGGTGAAAGACTATTATTGGTATTCCAGTCTTATCATCCTCTCTTAGTACTTGTACATATTACATATTACCCGTCTTTCCTAATGGCTGATCCCTAATTTCACCAGAAGTTCGAACATCTAGTACCACTTGACGTTATCGAAAGTCTTTCTTTTTCCTTTTATTTCCAAGTCGACAAATCTTGTGAACGTGTTTTGATTTTCTTTAGTCTTGCTTCTGTTACCAACCGCAATGTCAGTACTTCGTCTCTGCTGCCTTTACCTTTTCTAAGACCAAACTGATAGTCATCCAGTAGATCCTCAATTTTCTTTTCCAAACTTCAGTGTATTGTGTTTGTCAGCACCTTGGTAGCAAGAGCTGTTAAGATATGTGCGATAACCCTCGCACTTTCAGCTCTTGCAATCTTCAGAATTGTAGGTATGATGTTTTCCCGAAATTCAGACGGTATATCGGCCGACTTATACATTCTACACACCAACTTTAATAGCCATTTCGTTGCCGCTTCCCCCAGTGATTTTAGAAATTTCTATGGAATGTTACTATCCATTCTGCCTTATTTGATATTAAATCATCAAAAGCTCTTCTAAATTCTGATTTTAATATTGGGTCCCCTGTCTCTTGTCTGTCGACTTCAACTCCTGTTTCTTCTTGTATCACGTCATCACACAAACCTTCCCGTCTTAGAGGCCTTTCCGAATATTCGCACTCTCCACTGCATTTAACAGTGGAATTCCCATTGTACTGTAAATGTCAGCGGCCTTGCCTTTAATTTCACTAAAGTCTGTTTTGACCTTTCTGAATGTTGAACCCATCTTTCCAACGATCACTTCTTTTTCGATTTCTGCACGTTTTTCATTCAGCCGTTTTGCCTTAGCGTCCTTCCACTACATACTGATTTCTTTCGTAATTTATTTGTATTTATGCATTCCTGAATTCCCCTGAACATTTTTGTACTTCATTCTTTCTTCTATCAACAGAAGTATTTCTTCTGTTATCCATGATTTCTTCGGAGTTACTGGTCTCTTAAACTTTAGCCTACCCTTTATTATTGCTAAATTGTGATCATATTTTTTAATTGCCCTTGGATACGCCTTAAATACAATATCTGATTTAGGACTATCTGCCTGACCATGATTTAATCCAGCTGAAATCTTCTCGTATCTCCCTGGCCTTTTCCAAGTACACCTCCTTCTCCTGTGAGTCTTGAACAAACTATCCGCTATTACCAACTAATACTTATTGCAGAACTCAATTACTCTTTATTCTCTCTCGTTCCTACTACCAAGGTCATAGTCTCCCCTAACCCTTTCTTCTACTGCTCCCCCTAAAACTGCATTCCAGTTCCCCATGACTATTAGATTTTTCCCTCTCTTTACGTACTTTACTTTACGTAATTTACTTTACGTACTTTACTTCCTCTTCTTCCTACGTTGGCATGTATACTTGGACTGTTGTTGTCGGTGTTGGTTTGCCGCTGATTATGATGAGAACAATCCTATCACTGAACTGTTCGCAGTATCTCACTCTCCACCCTACCTTCCTCTTCACAACGAATGTACTATTTTCTGCTGTTGTTCATATTACCCTATACTGATCTGACCTGAAATCCTTGGTCATCTCACCACTTGACTTCACTGATCCCTATTGTATCTACAGTGAGCCTCTGACATTCCCTTTTCCGATTTTATAGCTTCATTACCACTATCGAACTTCCAACGTTCCATTCCCGAACTAGTAGAACGTTACCTTTTCATTGATCATTCAGTCTTTTTCTCATGGTGACCTCCCCTTTAACAGTCCTCTACCAGAGATCCGAGTGGAGGACTGGTCCGGAATAGTTTGCAAATGGAGAGATCATCATGACGTATTTCCAATTACAGGAGACTTCTCCTGTGGATAAACATCATGTGACTTTAATGCAATGGTTTCTACAGCCTTCTGCAACCTCATGCCACTGATCACAGCTGACTCTTCCACCTTTAAGGGTCAGTTTTCCACCCCAAGGCCAAAAGAGTGCCCTGAACCTCTGTCCACTCCTCCGCTCTCGTTGACGACGCATTTGGCAGAAGGAGGGTGACATCCTATACCGGAAGTCATTGGTCTCCACTGCTGTTGATTAATTTAAGCAGTGGTGAGGTTCGAACCTGAGACCGAGGACTCAGGATTACCAGTCAATGGCAGTACCCCCTTTTTTACTTTTTGTACAGCAAGCACGTTAAATAAAAAATCTTTATCTGTACACGTATAAATACAACATAGGCCTTAATTTGAGGAAGAAGTTTCTGAGAATGTATAACTGTACAGCACTGTATTGTAGTGAAACATGCACTGTGGGAAAACCAGAAAAGAAGAGAATCGAAACATTGGAGATGTGTTGCTACAGACGAATGTTGAAAATTGGGTGGACTGATAAGGTAAGCAATGAGGAGGTTCTGCGCAGAATTGGAGAGGAAAGGAATATGTGGAAAACAATGATAAGGAGAAGGGACAGGATTATAGGACATCTGTTAAGATATGAGGGAATGACTTCCATGGTACTAGAGGGAGCTGTAGAAGGCAAAACCTGTAGAGGAAGACAGAGTTTGCAATATATCCAACAAATAATTGAGGACATAGGTTGCAAGTGCTACTGCGAGATGAAGAGGTTAGCACAGGAGAGGAATTCGTGGCGGGCCGCATCGAACCAGTCAGAAAATACAACATAAAGGCCGCCCTTCTGGAAGTGGGAGGCAAGGCATACGGGAAAGGAAGTCGGCCGTGCTCTTTCAAAGGAAACATGATACATTCATATCTGAGACAAAAATTTTACTCTTATTGTTCCAGTTTACCAAAACTTGTTTCAAGGATGTGGTAAAGATGTTTGCCAGACACTACAGTAAGTGCAAAAACTGTTTAACTTGTGACATTTCAAACTTGAACATGTTACTCTTGTTGTTCCACTTTACTAAAAATTGTTTCAAGAATATGGTGATGGTATTCGCCAGATACTACAGTAAATAAGTGCACCCAGTTTTTAACCTTTAACATACTACAGTAAATAAGTGCACCCAGTTTTTAACCTTTATCATTTCAAAGTGTAATATGTTACTCTTATTGTTTCAGTGGAAAGAAATTTATGATGAATCATTTCTTTAAAAGGATATGTAGGTAGGTGCATGAAGAATTAAACGAACATCTAATTCAAAAAAATACTTAATGAAAAAGAGTGTTGCACTGTGACATTGCACAGTTCAATCTATTGCATTTCTTTGTCTCTGCTGCTCTACAGCTTCCTCTTCAGAACAACTGATTGGTATAGTAATACTAATCTCTGCAGATCAGTTTTAGACAAATATATAGTCTCATCTGTCTCCATCCTTAATCTGCGCCATTTCGGCTCTCTCTCAGGCCCCAAAACAGGTAAGTATGAGGATACTGTTTTTGTATTTCTGGACCCACTAGACGTGTAGTGTCTTCTATAACAATTTACTTTTGCTTCAAAGTTGCTTGTGGCTCACAATATATACAGTCTGAATCAATGAACTCCGAACTCGCTTCTGGAGATGAGTCGCTAGCAGAGCTGGAAGTCCCTACTGCAGAAGTTTCTAAAGCAAATAAAAAACAGTAATAATAGTGTGTTCCACGACTCCATTATTTGACGTGAGTATATGTAGCAAGCATGTTTATGCAGAAACGTGGGTGCGGTTTGTTATTTTTAAACATGCCACACTGTGCTAGTTTTACAGAAAAGTGGTGTAATATCAAATGAATTTGACCAAGTATTGTTTCATTGTCACAGGATAAAAATAAATATTTTGCTAATTCACAATTCAAAGCATTAATCATATAGTAATAATGGAGAGAAGGGACATTACCAGGAATTCTCTGGATCGTAGGGTTGCAATCATCCCCATCGAGAAACTTAAAAACATTTGTTCTCACTCTTTTAGTGTGGTCTCAATGTGGCCCATCTTATTTACATCAGTCTTACACTTTATGCACGACTTCATCTTGTGAAGTTTTTTCATTATCTGACCATTTGAAATTTCTTTCCCAAAACTAGCCCTATAACAATGTTGAATTTCATTTATACTATATGCCTTCTCTTTTTTGCACCTGGAGTTTGTGATTTGCTATCAATAGCAAGAAAATCTTTCGTCATATTCACGAAAGCTGATTCAAAGCCTTCCATTTCGGCACGGAAATAACGCCGTAAATATTTTTCAGTAGCGCACACACTCTTCGGCACACAAATGAAAACAACTTGAGAACCATAAACATTAGACTTTAACCTCTCTGCTGAGAACTTCCTCAAGAAGTAGGGGAGGTAGTGATAAAGTACTCCTTGGTCAGATAATATGCTTCGTAATTTTTATTCATACGAAATTGAGTTATTTGAGAATGTTCTTTGACTCTGAGCATTGTCTTTGCAAAATATTCTCGTTCCTATTCATAGGAGTCTATGTGAGGCACGAGTTGAGCAACATACCAAAGAAGAAGGACTTTTCTGACAGTTTCACAATGTTGTACACTACTGGCCATTAAAATCGCTACACCAAGAAGAAATGCAGATGATAAACGGATATTCATTGGACAAATAGATTATACTAGAACTGACATGTGATTACATTTTCACGCAATTTGGGTGCATATATCCTGAGAAATCAGTACCCAGAACAACCACCTCTGGCCATAATAACGGCCTTGATACGCCTGGGCATTGAGCCAGAGCTTGGATGGCGTGTACAGGTGCAGCTGGCCATGCAGCTTCAACACGATACCACAGTTCATCAAGAGTAGTGACTGGCGTATTGTGACGAGCCAGTTGCTCAGCCACCATTGACCAGACGTTTTCAATTGGTGAGAGATCTGGAGAATGTGTTGCCAGGGCAGCAGTCGAACATTTTCTGTATCCAGAAAGGCCCGTTCAGGACCTGCAACATGTGGTTGTGCATTATCCTGCTGAAATGTAGGGTTTCGCAGGGACTGAATGAAGGGCAGAGCCACAGGTCGTAACACCTCTAAAATGTAACGTCCACTGTTCAAAGCGCCGTCAATGCGAACAAGAGGTGACCGAGACGTGTAACCAATGGCACCCCATACCATTACGCTGGATGATACGCCAGTATGGAAATGACGAATACATGCTTCCAAAGTGCGTTCACCGCTATGTCGCCAAACACGGATGCGACCATCATGATGCTGTAAACAGAACCTGCATTCATCCGAAAAAAATCACGTTTTGCCATTCGTGCACCCATGTTCTACAGATGATGCATTAAGTTGTTCTGAAAGCGGTGCTGATATTCAAGATAATAAAAGCGGGTTAACAGCTGTGAGCTATCTGGGGAAGTAATCCTTCCATTACAGAACAACTGTTTCACCTGGTATCCAATCTAGTTTACCAAATTGCCAACCAGACTAACATTAATTATAATCTTTTAATAGCCATATTACGACAACTGGTGATATATATGTAAAAAGAGAATTTAAATAAAAAGAAATAAATCAGTATACTTGGACATTTTTTTAACATTGATCATTGTTCTGTTAAAATTTCAGCATATTAAACTTGATTCATAACTAAACTGGTGCCTTATTTAGGATTGTGAAAATGTGAGTTTGTAATCTTACAGAACACATCAAATATACAGCCAAGACTGGGAGACTGCATATAACACAGCATTCATAAAATAACACACGAAGAACGTTGAAACATAGGCAAGAGGAAATTAACCACAACCAACCGATTCAATTTTCACCCAAAGAAGTTCCGGTTGTAGCGCAATCCTGTCCGTCATGAAATTACAACGCACTGGTATACTAAATTCATGCTAATTGTCTGTGAAATCTTCTCGAAAAGAATAGCTAAGGGCTACTTTGATGATTACACAACATACTTCACGTTGTCAACTTGGTTTACACAAAGAGTGTAACTCCACAATAATCTTGATAATTAAAATAAATTACATCGAAATGCAATTTACAAAAGAAAAACCTCAAACTGGTTACTATCGTCATACTATTAACCTAATGGGTCAAACAATTATATAAGCACGTGGTACTGGTCTCACAAAGCACACTCCACGTGGGTTGAACATAAAGAAAAGTTGCTATGTTGAAAAATACTGTCAAGGCGAGATGTTATAATCTCATACACATTCGCATTTAAGATTGATGATCTTAGTTAGAGTTACGGATCATCAACTCGTGGTTCCACTTTGCTCACAAAGTAGTGACAAAGCAACTACCGGAAGATATTCTGAATTTCACACTCGAATTACACTGTGTTGCAATTTAAGATAACATAAGATATTTTAGATCTAAACCTGAAACAAAGGTGATTAACTTTTCAGTTAGGCTGAACTTAAGAAATCCATTGTCCTACAGACTTAGCAGAGACGCTCTTAGCCGGAGATCTTACCACTTCAGACGCTCGCTATGGACAGACTGGCGTGGGCTCCTACCGAGGGTGCTTCACAGATATAATCGGAAGTGACCAGAGAGGCAGCTTCCAACATGACAAGGGACGGACAGGACAATACCAAGAAAAGAAACCTCTCTGCTTTTAGAAAGCGTAGATACCTGTTCCAATGTTGATCCTACTGTTCTCTAGCACACAGGCTTGTCTGCTACCATCAATCATGCAACTAGAAATACATTTGCTCATTCATCCTTTCCCACAGAAGGGAAGGGGGATGACAGTATCTTATCATATACACTATATGTAGGTTCCATATGAGACTGTGTGACATGAATTACATATAAACTGTGTTTTAAAGTATGGTAGTGTGACAGATCGTTCTTGTTTATGTGTAAAAGTCACACGTTCTACTGCTCAGTCTCCTCCCAGATAGAGTCAGGAACACCACAGTAAATTCAGAAGTGGAATGTATGCCGTAAATGACAACAGATTTAAGAAATTAAAATGAAAGGAATCCAACAGAGACCTTTCAAAGTTTGTCGTTGAGTACACCATCGCAGGCGCTCCTGTATGTGATGCAGCGTCAAGGGTAACCTCAGCCATGGTCCGAGCTGATAGTCCATAACTGCAAACGTCGTCGACCTGATCGTACAGATGGTTGTTGTCTTTCAAACGTCCCCATCTGTTGACTCAGGGATCGAGGCGTGGCTGCACGATCCGTTACAGCCATGCGGATAAGATGCCTGTCATCTCGACTGCTAGTGATACGAGGCCGTTGGGATCCAGCACGGTGCTCCGTATTACCCTCCTAAACCCACCGATTTCATTTACTGCTAACAGTCATTGGATCTCAACCAACGCGAGCAGCAACATCGCGTTACGACAAACCGCAATCGCGATAGGCTAGAATCCGACCTTCATCAAAGTCGGAACGTGATGGTACGCATTTCTCCTCCTTGCACGAGGCATCACAACAACGTTTCACGAGACAACGCCAGTTAACTGCTGTTTGTGTGTGAGAAATCGGTTGGAATCTTTCCTCGTGTTAGCACGTTGTAGGTGTCGCCACCGGTGCCAAGCTTGTGTGAATGCTCTGAAAAGGTAATAATTTGCATATCACAGCATCTTCTTCCCGTCGGTTAAATTTCGCGTCTGTAGCACGTCATCTTCGTGGTGTAGCAATTTTAATGGCCAGTAGTGTATGAGGGTTCTATACGTTGAGATCAAAAAGAGGGGAGGGGAATGTGTAGAACACCTAAAACATAAAACCACAATCTTAACTTCCCTCCCTTTTTCATTGCTCCAGTTTCGAAAGATCTTGGACTGTCGGGTTCCGTGACAGGCTCTCCTTACTTTGTGGTTGATCATGAGGGAACAGTGCGGTTAGGAAATTTATACTGGTTTGGGCGACTTTCTTAAGGAGGTAAGTGACGCTGTTTCTCTTCGAACGTTCAAACTTACTCAACAATTTCAAATAAATCGGTGCACACCGTTGAGCATAGGTTGAGCTGTTTCATACAACTATTATGGAATCTCAGTACTGCTTTTTTATCATGCAAACGAAGAGCTGTTACATAGTCTGGGCCTGATTAAGAGACACACAACTTACTACGTTTATAAATCTGATTTGATTTGATTCTGCTTTTCTAAACTCTCAACCTGATTTTCGCCATATAATTCGCACTTATCGTATGAAGTAACAAGAGAAAGTGCTCAGTTCCTACACAACTCCCTCTTGATGAAAATACTTGTTACCAAACGAAGTGTCGTGTCCAAAACTGCTTTGTACATCATTGAAGACTCTTATCGTGGGTACTGAATTTGTTTTCAATGAAAATTTCATTATGAAGTTGTACATTTCACAATGTCTAAAATGCCAGCTAAAGCCGTAGATGAAGAACCTCAACAGACATTTTTACGACCATTTCTACACATGTACTTAACGAACAATCTTGAGAGCTTATCCCAGAAATCTGTAGTGAACACGATACCTCATCGGGGAAAATAGACACTTTCTTCTCCACTTCTGACACATTTAAACGTCTCCACACACCGACAGTCAGTTTTAACAACCCTATGCGTGCAGTTATGGAGTCATGCCTATGACTTCACTCACCAACTAATTTTGAATAACCAACCGTCGTTAATATGCAACCAATGGTTCCTCTTTGCGCCTGTTTTAGTGCACAAGCTTTGGTAGTTTTCTAGGGGCCTGACAGATTAGCAGCAGAGCCGTAGCAATGTTCTATAAGTTAATAAGCATCGGACAAAGAATGTTTCACCATCCACCTAACGTAGTGAGTAGAAATCAGCGGAACAAAGTTTCAAGAAGTAGCGGAAGTTATGATACGTGACCAACATATGGTTTAGCAGCTATAACCAACGGGACTTTGTATATTGGACTTCTTAATTCGTCAAAGTAAAGCCATCAGTTTGAAGACAAACACCAACTACTAGTATTGAGAAGGTAATGGGGAGGATTCCTCTGAATTCAGAGAATGTGAGAATCGAAGAACATAAACTTTGCAAAATCACTGAGAATGATCGAAAACAGAAAGAATGACTTTATTGAAAATTAAAGTCTTCTAGGCTGTTAGATCGTGTCAGTTTCTTCTTCTGTTTCTTCTGTGCTATCGACGTTGGGCACCTGTTGCTCGTATCTTGTGGTGTCCACGATGAGCTGAACACGGGACGACTACGAAGGCCTGCAGTCTTACATAAGCGTTTATATGTTTTTAATGAATGTTGAAATATGACCCGAGATGGAATATCTGAAGGTGATACGCGGGTTAGTAAATATTCTCGCTGGCCATGAGCCGTAGCTGTACCTGGAAGGTAGCTGCCGAAAACTAAACATTGAATGTGTCTCTGGCGGAAGATAAAGAACACTTTAGTACGCGGTCTGAATATGTAGCTGTCTCTGCTCAGTAAGAACGTTCAAGGGCGCAATGCTACAAATAGAACGGAAAGACAGAGAACCCCATGCACTAATTTACACTGAGGTGAAAAAAAGCCGTGGGATAGCGATACGCATACCAGGTACAAAAGGACAGTGCATTGGAGGAGCTGACATTTGTACACAGATGATTCGTGTTGAAAGGTTTCCGACGTCATTATGGCCGCAGGATGGAAATTAACAGAATGAGGGTGAAATGGTAGTTGGAGCTAGATGCATGGAACATTCCAATTCGTAAATCGTTGGGGTATTCAGTATACAGAGATCCACAATGTCAAGAGTGTGTCACGAATACCAAAATTCAGGTGTTATCTCCCACCGCCGACAACGCAGTGGTTGACGGCCTTCACTTGACAATCTAGTCACCTGCGTTTGCGCTAGAGTTGTCAGTGATTGCAGACAAGCGAAATAACCACAGAAATCGATGTGGAGCATACGACGAACGTATCCGTTAGGATAGTGCGGCGAAATCTGGCGTTAATAGGCGTTTGGAGCAGACGGCCGACGCGTGCGGCTTTGCAAACAGCACGACATGGGCTGCAGCGTCTCTCCTTGATTCGTGACCATATTGGTTGGACCCTAGACGACTGGAAAACCGTGGTTTGATCAGATGAGCTCCGATTCTAATTGTTAAGAGCTGATGGTAGCGTTAGAAGTTACGGACCCTCGTTGTCAACAAGGCACTGTCTAAGAAGGTGATGCCTCCATCAGAGTGTGGGCTTTGTTTACATGGAGTAGACTCGGACGTTTGGACTAGATGAACCGATCATTATCTTGAAATGGTTATGTGCGGCTACTTGGACAACATATGCATTTATTGAGGACATGTTGCAAACAACGATGTCACCGGGCCACAATTGTTCGCGTTGGTTTGAAGAACATTCTAGACAATTCGAGCGAACGACTTGGCATCCAGATCTCCCAATATCTAACCCATCAAAGATTTATGGGACGTTATCAAGAGGTCCGTTCGTGCACAAAATCCAGCACCGATAACACTTTCACAATTATGGACGGCTATAAAGGCAGCATAGATCAATATTTCGGTACGGAACTTCCAACGACTTGTTGAGTCCATGCCTCGTCGGGTGCTGCACTATGCAGGGCAAAATTAGGTCTGAACGATATTAGAATGCTAGCGTTGATTGAAGCATAACAGCATTACAGTGCGCCTATAAGCGGAATACAGTCATTGTTTATAGCGTACCAAAATGCACTGGTGCATCTAAGTGCATATTTTAAAAGTGACAGACATTCATTATTTTGGTGTACTTTGCGGTACAATGGTACAATAATTGTAACACCGTAATTAGCTATAGTACAAGAATCAGAAGTCTCGGAAAATAAGCAGCCTGTTTCTGTGCTTCATGTAAACTGCCTTACCATAACATTTGATGCAATAAAATTAAATTAAAACGAGGTCCTCTGCTACCATCGTTCACAGGATCTGTAAGTGCCTACAGCCAATCCAGTAGAATAAAAACCACATTTCCGCTTATACAGTTTTAACTTCGGTATTGTCACCGGTCAGAATTTAGCGTGCCATGCATTGTGTAAGGAACTTTTTATTCATTTCAGACTACACACAACATACGTGTCTATCGATTTCTGCATTGCAACTCGTTTACGAGTACATTATTGCACCAAACGGTCACTTTATAACGTGATTTAAAGCGGTGGCAGTTTTTATATCAGATACTTTTGCGTTCATTAAAAACTGACATTTTTTCTACTGAATATATTGTGGCTACAGTAGGATCCATATATTTTATGAAAATAGCAAGATGGGAGTAGGACTCGCACACTGAGGGTTTCGTACAAACTTAATTACGTATATAATCAGATCATCCATTCCCTAAATCGAGAATCACGATGATTTTGTCTGTTCTCGACACTGATACTGGGAAGATAAAAAGACTTTTTAGTACGTTTTAGTTGCAAGTATAAAGTCGGTTAATAAATGAAAAACTGATTTTTTTCTTGTGAGATAGATACAAACCTTTCCTCTAGCCAAATTTCACGATTCTACGTCAAGAACAAACACGCTACAGGTTTTAATGAGCGAGTTTGCCAGTATCAAAGCGTGTGACACACAAGGCCGTATCTTTCGACTAGACTGACTTAGAAGCTAACATTTTCTTTATAGCAAGGCATCAAATCTCATAGTGCATGACAAATGCAATACCCTTTCCTGAGATAAACAGATTTTAAAAGTCGGACAGACAGCTAGAGAGACAGACAGACAGAAACAAAGCGATCCTATAACGGTTCCTTTTTTCTCATTGAGGTACGGAGCCCTAAAAATGTATGTATAAGTGTTCCGCATCGCCTGCTAAATCGCTGAACAGAGTTCAGTCACACGTGTTACACATATCACTGTCTAGAAAGAATCGCCATCGGGGTAACAACCACCTACCTATCGATGTGGTGAGGATGGGGGCACATGATGCGTGAATACCCTGAGACTAGTACCTGAGTGTTAGAGCACAAATTTTACACACAACTGCAGATATTGACGAAATTTTTTCTCGCTGACAACACATACAAATTAATGAAAGGCAAAATATTTATCGGTTACTACATTTTCGTTTTTCATGCAGCGAAACTGCCACATCAGGCTCGACATTTTAATTTATCACTTCATCATATTAACTGTGTTCACGACGGATTTTGCTGACAGTTTTCAGATGTACTGTTGAATGTACATGGAAAATTGTATCATTTTACGACACATACTTCAGAAAATATGGCGTCATAAACACGGACATGCCTGAAAATGTGCCGCCTATTGCATGACGTTTAAATTTATTTCTCCTTTGCTACTAAATCTATTCTCAGTACTTTTCTTTTTTTTTTCGTTATTGTAATTTCATTCCCCTGCCCCATATGGGAAGGGGAGGGTTGGCAGTGGCACAGTCCACCGCTCTACAGCCAATTGGCTTTACAAAAATACAGATTACATAAGAAGGGGGGATAAAAAGGGGGATGTAAAAAACACAGCAAATGGAGATGAAGGGAGTTAAAATACACACTAAGATGGGGACATGCACTGGGAGATAGTTAAAAAGTCCACATAAAGTTAAAAGAACACAGCTGGCAATTAAAAGTGCACTTAAAAAACTCTGAAGGCAAACAAAAGCTAAATCGGCCATAGGATAAAAATCACACAGAGCACAACACTTAAAAAACCACTGAAAACGACAGAAAACGACAGAGGACTCACGAAAAATAAAAAACTGCTGGTAGGTACCTGACAAGAGACTGGAGGCTGGAGAGGAGGGAAAAAGTGGGGAGGAATGAACGGGGGGGGGGGGGGGGATGGGGTTTGGGAGGAAGAGGAAAAAAAAGGCAGGAGGCGCACCAAGGGCACGCTCGCTGATACTACATGAACTGTGTGTGTGTGTTTCTGACTAGCAGTCATTCCTCGCCAGGTGACGCTGCTACCACTTGGACGGGTTTGTATGGATAGTTGGTCGATGGTCATAATGATCTGACTGATCAGTGTATGTTACACGTGCGTAGGCTCATGAAGCCCAGGGTAGAAATCTCCTCCTAAGCCTCAGAGATCAATTTCAACCAAATTCGGTGTACACACTACCTACTATGAGGAAACAAATACTGTAGGTGAAAGAATCAGCAACCGCCAAGAGTACAGGTGATGATGTGGAGAGAGAAGGAGATAGGAGGAAATGGACAGACAGAGAGGAGGAAGGAGGAGATGGACACAGGTAGAAGGAGGAGGAGATGGTCAGAGAGAAGGCACAGTGGAATGGACAGTAAGGGAAGAAGTGGAGAGTGGCAGAGAGAGGGAGGAGGAGGAGATGGAGAGAGTTAGAAACAGAAGAAGATGGCCAGAGATACGAGAAATGGACAGGGAGAGCTGGAGATGGACAAAAATGGTGGAGGGAAAAGGAGAAGATAGACAAGAAGAGAAAAGAGGGGGAGATGGACAGAAAAAGCAAAGAGGAGTTGGACAAGAAGAGGGGGAGAGGGATATTTACAGAGACAGGGATAAATAGGAGATTGGCAGAGATAGGGGGTGAGGGGGGAAATAGACAAAGGGTAAAGGAGGAGATGGACAGAAATACTAAACACCTTTTTCCAAAGCTGTTTCACAGAGGAAGACCGCACTGCAGTTCCTTCTCTAAATCCTCGCACAAACGAAAAAATGGCTGACATCGAAATAAGTGTCCAAGGAATAGAAAAGCAACTGGAATCACTCAATAGAGGAAAGTCCACTGGACCTGACGGGATACCAATTCGATTCTACACAGAGTACGCGAAAGAACTTGCCCCCCTTCTAACAGCCGTGTACCGCAAGTCTCTAGAGGAACGGAGGGTTCCAAATGATTGGAAAAGAGCACAGATAGTCCCAGTCTTCAAGAAGGGTCGTCGAGCAGATGCGCAAAACTATAGACCTATATCTCTTACGTCGATCTCTTGTAGAATTTTAGAACATGTTTTTTGCTCGCGTATCATGTCATTTCTGGAAACCCAGAATCTACTATGTAGGAATCAACATGGATTCCGGAAACAGCGATCGTGTGACACCCAACTCGCCTTATTTGTTCATGAGACCCAGAAAATATTAGATACAGCCTCCCAGGTAGATGCTATTTTTCTTGACTTCCGGAAGGCGTTCGATACAGTTCCGCACTGTCGCCTGATAAACAAAGTAAGAGCCTACGGAATATCAGACCAGCTGTGTGGCTGGATTGAAGAGTTTTTAGCAAACAGCATGTTGTTATCAATGGAGAGACGTCTACAGACGTTAAAGTAACCTCTGGCGTGCCACAGGGGAGTGTTATGGGACCATTGCTTTTCACAATATATATAAATGACTTAGTAGATAGTGTCGGAAGTTCCATGCGGCTTTTCGCGGATGATGCTGTAGTATACAGAGAAGTTGCTGCATTAGAAAATTGTAGCGAAATACAGGAAGATCTGCAGCGGATAGGCACTTGGTGCAGGGAGTGGCAACTGACCCTTAACATAGACAAATGTAATGTATTGCGAATACATAGAAAGAAGGATCCTTTATTGTATGATTATATGATAGCGGAACAAACACTGGTAGCAGTTACTTCTGTAAAATATCTGGGAGTATGCGTACGGAACGATTTGAAGTGGAATGATCATATAAAACTAATTGTTGGTAAGGCGGGTACCAGGTTGAGATTCATTGGGAGAGTGCTTAGAAAATGTAGTCCATCAACAAAGGAGGTGGCTTACAAAACACTCGTTCGACCTATACTTGAGTATTGCTCATCAGTCTGGGATCCGTACCAGGTCGGGTTGACGGAGGAGATAGAGAAGATCCAAAGAAGAGCGGCGCGTTTCGTCACTGGGTTATTTGGTAACCGTGATAGCGTTACGGAGATGTTTAATAAACTCAAGTGGCAGACTCTGCAAGAGAGGCGCTCTGCATCGCGGTGTAGCTTGCTCGCCAGGTTTCGAGAGGGTGCGTTTCTGGATGAGGTATCGAATATATTGCTTCCCCCTAATTATACTTCCCGAGGAGATCACGAATGTAAAATTAGAGAGATTAGAGCGCGCACGGAGGCTTTCAGACAGTCGTTCTTCCCGCGAACCATACGCGACTGGAACAGGAAAGGGAGGTAATGACAGTGGCACGTAAAGTGCCCTCCGCCACACACCGTTGGGTGGCTTGCGGAGTATCAATGTAGATGTAGATGTAGAATGTAGATGTAGAAAGAGGGGAGGTGAGGAAATGGACAGAGAAAGGATAGCAGAGATGGACGGGGAAAGGAAAGAGGAGAAGATGGGCAGAGAGAAGGAGGAAAGAGAGGGGAAGGTTCAAATGGTTCAAATGGCTCCAAACACTATGGGACTTAACATCTGTCATCAGTCCCCTAGACCTAGAACTACTTTAACCTAATTAACTTAAGGACATCACACACATTCATGCCCGAGGCAGGATTCGAACCTGAGACTGTAGCAGCAGTGCGGTTCCAGACTGAACCCCCTAGAACCACTAGGCCACAGCGGCTGGCAGAGGGGAAGGAGGAGACGGACAGGAAAGGGGGATGAGGGGAAAGACTTACAGGAGGTAGGAGGAGACAGACTGAGGGGAAAGGAACAGAATGACAGAGGGCGAGAACTAGATGGATAGAGGGAGAAGAAGCAGATGGACAGAGAGGGAGAAGGAGGAGGTGGACAGGAGGAATACTGAGGTGGACTAACAGCAGATTGGAATAAATACACACATGGGCTATGCTGGTTACTCATCAAGTATATGATATGTGTTATCATTCAGAGGGTAGTATATCAATATAGATATTACTGCTGTTCTTAATAAATAGCAGTAATTTCTCCTGCACAGTATTTCGTTCTTATCTGACTAACGTTTGATGAAAGGTATTTCGAGTGAATCTAAAAATTTATTTCCGAAATCTAGTCAGAACTTTAGTTTCAGTAATGGTTGCTAATAGTAAAACAAAGATGTAACTTCGCCACTTTTTAGTAAAATTTGTGACGCAAAAGAATTAAAATCAAAGTTGCAACACCTGTAGTTCTAAGAGAAGATGTGGAAAACCTATAGCAAACAGGAGAACGGGTTTCTCCAGTACCAAATAAAGGTTAATGAAGCCCTTGTCCAGTCTTGTGAAACAGGTCAACCCATAGCTGGTTCTAATTTCTTCATGGCGTCAGTAATCTCTCTGACAAACGAAACGAGAATTATTAAATGTTCGGAGTGCTGTTACTCTACTACCCAGCAGGTTAGCCGAGAGCGCTAATGCGCAGCTTCCTTGACTTGGGTATTCGCACCGGTCCCAGATCGAATCCACCTGGAGGATTAACGACGAGCCGGCCGCGGTGGTCTTGCGGTTCTAGGCGCTCAGTCCGGAACCGCGCGACTG
This sequence comes from Schistocerca piceifrons, assembly GCF_021461385.2. Taxonomy (NCBI): domain Eukaryota; kingdom Metazoa; phylum Arthropoda; class Insecta; order Orthoptera; family Acrididae; genus Schistocerca; species Schistocerca piceifrons. The sequence continues at coordinate 282,067,221 of NC_060144.1, forward strand.
CTACGGTCGCAGGTTCGAATCCTGCCTCGGGCATGGATGTGTGTGATATCCTTAGGTTAGTTAGGTTTAAGTAGTTCTAAGTTCTAGGGGACTGATGACCACATATGTTAAGTCCCATAGTGCTCAGAGCCATTTGAACCATTTTTTTTTATTAACGACGAGAGCCGGAGTGCCAGCCAGCCTGGATGTGGTTTTAGGTGGTTTCCACATCCCCCTAGGTGGATACCGGTCTGGTCCCCACTTTCCTCCTCAGTTACATGTCTCACAGACATATGAAACACGTTCGCACTATTTCATGATTTACACTAGATGCAGACAGCTGGGGTACACTGATTCCATCCCAGGGGGGGGGGGGGGGGGGAGGTGGTGGGGTGGCGGCAGGAAGGGGAGAGTTTTATATCTATATATTAACCTTGCTAAATCCGATTATAGCCACGCCGACCCTGCGCAAATTCCTGGAGAAAGGCGTAAGCCAAAGAAGAAGTGCTGTTACTCCATGGAGGAACAAATTAAATTTCAGTCGATGTATTCAGTAGTTTTTACCCGGAAATAAAGTGATTAACTGTATGAAGATCGGTATTAACCGATTGTAAAAAATGGTTCAAATGGCTCTGAGCACTATGTGACTTAACTGCTGAGGTCATCAGTCCCCTAGAACTTAGAACTACTTAAACCTAACTAACCTAAGGACATCACACACATCCATGCCCGAGGCAGGATTCGAACCTGCGACCGTAGCGGTCACGCGGTTCCAAACTGAAGCGCTTAGAACCGCACGGCCACACCGGCCGGCTTAACCGATTGTAGTCTGCGTACAAAGGATCATTGCCCTACTCATGTAACGTTACCAGAACCCAGTGTATATGTCTCTTTCGAAATGGTGCACATTTGGCAAACTGTGAATAACTTTTGGTGATAGCGTTCATATAGAGTTCCCAACATAAAACTGATTGGTAATTAATTTTATAAATTTCGTTACATCATAATCGAAGCAACAAAGAGATCACATGAAAACAATCAGAACACTAGACCATATCACTTAACTGAGATACCTTTTTAAACTAACCAAAAGGAAAGAAACACAACTTCGTCTGGCTAAGCCTTTAAAATTTAGAACAGTCTCAAATATACCTGCGTATCTAGCCCTTTCATTGATTCAAATGCTGCCAGACTGACATGTGTGAAAGTATAGTACACGCTGAATTATGCATCAGACAACACTCATCAGTAGGGGAGAGTTTTATATCTTGGTACACGTTTCAGACTTTCATGTCTAGGCAGCAATTAATTGTCTTATTCCATTTTTATTAAAGGACGGCGTTCACTTGTACGTGCTGCAGTCTTTTTCTGGGGTCACGAAAACTGATCAGTGGAAATTAAGCTTTCTCCGAATATGGAAACATGTTCCAAGGTGCAACTAGCCCATGTACGTAGTAATAAATATTCTGTCAAGACTTGAAAGTGTTACTGTTTTGTCTGATTCTGTCTTCTGAGGTATGATGCGTCAAGCGGTTATATTGCGACCTCATTTTTTGCGGTGACATTTTTTATTTTATTTCAGTTATTTTTGTGTTCATTAATAACTGGGAGTTTTTCGTAGTACAACAGCATGCCTCTGTGTGTGTGTGTGTGTGTGTGTGTGTGTGTGTGTGTGTGCGTGTGTGAATCTGCATCTATTTGCAACACGTTCATTGATCACAGAGAAGATGACCCGAAGAGGAACAGAGATGTTAAAAAAACCATGAACTGCCACACCTGTACTGATGCTGGCCCAAAGGATGGAAGAGGAAAGATTACCGCTACATTCTGAGTATCCATGGACGGCAAGAGGGGCCTAGAAAGGCCACGGACAAGATGGAAGGATTATGTGAACAGGGATACAGAGACGACGAGACTGACAAATGAAGAACAGAGCACAAAAGCCGGGAACAGAAATGATTGATGGAGGAATGTAGAGAACGCTTGCAGTCTCCAGGCCAAAGCAACAATTAAGAAGACAGCCGTCCACTTCTGTCTTCCCGAAACAAACTGCACTGTTTTTTACAGCGCACCCGTGTACTGCACAAAGTTCATTATGATAGTCTACAGTATTCGTGCTTTCCCTTACAAGAAACGAATTATAGCTCGAAATTCATAGTCGGTGGAACGGCACAAACAACAGTTCAATAATAGCATCCTTAGTTTTTGTTTTCCTGTGACCCTCAGCTGCACGGAATATTAAGTAAATAATTACCACTTTGGGATCGTCTAATAATGCTTGAATGAAACTAATACGCATTTTGCCTTTATTTTTTTGAAAAGTATTATCAACCACCTGAAATCTACTCAATTTTATGTTTACACTATTTTGTTTTACGTATGCTTATAAACAGTTCTGGGACTTTCTGACATTTGTAACATAATAATAGCTTAAATTTCTTACTTTTTTAGCATTCCTTATGTCTATTGCAATTCACATTCGTACAGCTGTAGCAAGTAAACATCCATTTACTTTTTGATGTTTTGGACTTTTGTTGGCAAGCTGTTGAATGGTGTTGACAAATGTCGTATGTTTGTGGGTAGGTGGCGGAGGGAGGGGGGAGGGTGTTTCTGTGTGAATATGTATTTGTTTTAGTACGGTTAGGTGCATATAAGAGTTGTTGGGGCAGTCAAATGAAAGAGAAGGGATGGAAAAAAATTAAGTAAACTGCTCATTATTTCAAAATTAATCGCTGTAATTGTTAATACATTTGCTGGCCGGAGTGGCCTAGCGGTTCTAGGCCCTTCAGTCTGGAACCGCGCGACCGCTACGGTCGCAGGTTCGAATCCTGCCTCGGGCATGGATGTGTGTGATGTCTTTAGGTCTGCACTGCTTTCCCACAACGTTCACTGGCAGTTGAACCACGGAAGCACAAAGAACCAATTTTGGTGGTGTACAATTCTTTACTATCAGTTTTCTGGTTAACATGGTCATGATAAGAAAGGAAAAGCAACTAACAAACACTGCTCTCCTACAATGCTCACGGGTTGTTGAATCACTGATGCACAAAGAACCATTTTAGTGGAGCGCAGTTATTTCCTACCAGTTTTTGGGTTAACATGAACGTGATACGACAGGCACAGCACCGGACAGAGTTTTTGAAACACTAGCCAAGTTAATTTACACGGACGAAAACAGTTTGTGGCAACAGAACATGAAAGTAATGCTCTAAATGGAAAACGTTTTCACGACACCAGAAAATTCTAGTGAGGTGCAAAAGTCGTGTGATACTTCCTAATATCGTGTCGGACCTCCATTTGCCCAGCGTAGTGCAGCAACTCGACTTTACAAAAACTCAACAAATCGTTGGAAGTCACCTGTAGTAATACTGAGTGGTGGTGCTTCCATAGCCGTCCATAATTGCGAAATTGTTGTCGGTACAGGAATTTGTGTATGAACTAACCTCTAGATTATGTCCTACATATGTTCGATGGGATTCATTTCTGTCGATTTGTGTGGCCAAATCACTCGTTCGAATTGCTCAGAATATTCTTCAAACCAATCGCCAAGAATTGTGGCCCTGTGACATGGCATATCATCATCCGTAAAAGTGCCATCGTTGCTTGGGAAGGTGAAGTCCATGAATGGTTGCAGATGGTCTCCATCTAGCTGAACATAGCCATTTCCAGACAGAAATCGGTTCAGTTGGACCAGAGGACCCAGGCCATCCACTTAAATACACTCCTGGAAATGGAAAAAAGAACACATTGACACCGGTGTGTCAGACCCACCATACTTGCTCCGGACACTGCGAGAGGGCTGTACAAGCAATGATCACACGCACGGCACAGCGGACACACCAGGAACCGCGGTGTTCGCCGTCGAATGGCGCTAGCTGCGCAGCATTTGTGCACCGCCGCCGTCAGTGTCAGCCAGTTTGCCGTGGCATACGGAGCTCCATCGCAGTCTTTAACATTGGTAGCATGCCGCGACAGCGTGGACGTGAACCGTATGTGCAGTTGACGGACTTTGAGCGAGGGCGTATAGTGGGCATGCGGGAGGCCGGGTGGACGTACCGCCGAATTGCTCAACACGTGGGGCGTGAGGTCTCCACAGTACATCGATGTTGTCGCCAGTGGTCGGCGGAAGGTGCACGTGCCCGTCGACCTGGGACCGGACCGCAGCGACGCACGGATGCACGCCAAGACCGTAGGATCCTACGCAGTGCCGTAGGGGACCGCACCGCCACTTCCCAGCAAATTAGGGACACTGTTGCTCCTGGGGTATCGGCGAGGACCATTCGCAACCGTCTCCATGAAGCTGGGCTACGGTCCCGCACACCGTTAGGCCGTCTTCCGCTCACGCCCCAACATCGTGCAGCCCGCCTCCAGTGGTGTCGCGACAGGCGTGAATGGAGGGACGAATGGAGACGTGTCGTCTTCAGCGATGAGAGTCGCTTCTGCCTTGGTGCCAATGATGGTCGTATGCGTGTTTGGCGCCGTGCAGGTGAGCGCCACAATCAGGACTGCATACGACCGAGGCACACAGGGCCAACACCCGGCATCATGGTGTGGGGAGTGATCTACACTGGCCGTACACCACTGGTGATCGTCGAGGGGACACTGAATAGTGCACGGTACATCCAAACCGTCATCGAACCCATCGTTCTACCATTCCTAGACCGGCAAGGGAACTTGCTGTTCCAACAGGACAATGCACGTCCGCATGTATCCCGTGCCACCCAACGTGCTCTAGAAGGTGTAAGTCAACTACCCTGGCCAGCAAGATCTCCGGATCTGTCCCCCATTGAGCATGTTTGGGACTGGATGAAGCGTCGTCTCACGCGGTCTGCACGTCCAGCACGAACGCTGGTCCAACTGAGGCGCCAAGTGGAAATGGCACGGCAAGCCGTTCCACAGGACTACATCCAGCATCTGTACGATCGTCTCCATGGGAGAATAGCAGCCTGCATTGCTGCGAAAGGTGGATATACACTGTACTAGTGCCGACATTGTGCATGCTCTGTTGCCTGTGTCTATGTGCCTGTGGTTCTGTCAGTGTGATCATGTGATGTATCTGACCCCAGGAATGTGTCAATAAATTTTCCCCTTCCTGGGACAATGAATTCACGGTGTTCTTATTTCAATTTCCAGGAGTGTATATCCCATAGCATTATGGAGTCACCACGCACAAGGGTTTTGTTGACGATCTGGGTCTATGGCTTCGTGAGATCAGCGTCACACTCGAACTTACGATCAGCCCTTACCAACTGAAATCGGGACTCATCTGACCACACCACGGTTTTACAGTCGTCTGGGGTTCAACCTATATAATCAGCAGCCCAGGAGAAGGGCTATAGGCGTTGTAGTGCTGTTAGCTAAAGCACTCGCAGGTTGTCAACGATTGTAGCCTATTAGCGCCAAATTTCGTCGCGCTGTCCTAATGGATACGTTCGTCGTACAACCCACATTGATTTCTGCGGTTTTTTCGCGCAGTTAGCTTGTCTGCTAGTACTGACAACTCTACGCAAACGCCGGCCGCTGTGGCCGCGCGGTTCTAGGCGCTTCAGTTCGGAACCGCGCTGCTGCTACGGTCGCAGGTTCGAATTCTGCCGAGGGCATGGATGTGCGTGATGTTCTTAGGTTAGTTAGGTTTAAGCAGATCTAAGTCTAGGTGACTGATGACCTCCGATGTTAAGTCCCACAGTGCTTGGAGCCATTTTCTACGCAAACGCCGCTGCTGTCGGTCGCTAAATGAATGATGTCGGCAACTGAGTTGTTCGTGATGAGAGGTAGTCCCTAAATTTGGTATTCCAGGGACACTGTTGACACTGTGGATCTCTGAAAATTGAATTACATAATCATTTCCGAAATTTAATGTCTCATGAGTCTAGCTCCAGCTACCATTCCCCGTTCAAAGTCATGCGTCAGTAATCACGTCGGACACTTTTTCATGTGAACCGCCCGAGCAGAAATGGCAGCTCCGCCAATGTGCTTCCCTGTTCTATCTCGTGCGCGTGGTACTATCGTCTTCTTTGTAAGTGCATATTGCCATTCCATGACTTTTTGTCACCTCAGTGTGCATCACAAAGAAAACTGATTCCATCGAGTTAATATTCACCCTTAACGGAAGAAGAGATACAGAGGAATTGGCAAGCTGATTAATTTCATTGATAATTATAGACATACGATAGAAAATATTAGAGATAACTATGAATAACGTGAAAGACACCATGGCCGCGGCACTTTCTACACCGCTCTTTCTGTCGGTTTCATTAATTTTATTAATTATTCAGATAAAACAGCAGTGTGTGCAGTTCACATTACTTAAAATTCAGTTAGTCAGTTCAAACCAATTTTTCACTAGAGTTACTAGTTGTTTTACACCTGTTATGAAATATTTGTGATATTTTTTTAAGTAAACTCTGTTCTTGTTGAAATTTAATGATTGATTGTTACATGTTCCCGATGTTAATCAGGTTAGAAAAGTGTGCAAATGGTGTGAAAATGTCAATTTATGACTGCAATACAGCTTAAATTTAATTACTAAGGAAACAGTAATCCAAATCTGATATTTCCTAAAGCAGTGTGATACAAAAAAAAGGCGGTCAGATAACTCTGAGCGACGTAGATTCGATGTGAAATGTAAGTAAAATTTTCGATAAAACTAAATGACTTTCAAGATCCCACTCAAAAATAAATCGGAAATTTCTGTAAGTACTTTAAATATGAGTTCATTTTGTATTGCTTATTTTCAAAGTCGCTAGCTTCCCGATGTTCTAAACCACGTTCAGCTAAGAAAATAATAATAATATGTTTCTGTGCTCATCGACGACAAAAGATCTTAGTAAAATAAAAAGCAATCGCCTTCAGTCACATTCGTGATTTTATTTCAATGCACTATGTATTTCGAGCTCTGGTGGCTCATCTTCAAGTGCTTCGACAGTCTACATCGATTTTTTGTTCAGATTTAGGTTTGGTGCTGAAGAGATTGCAATGGTATACTACAAAGTGACATATCGTGAAAATAAATTCACAAAACTAACACAGATTGAAAAATAACTTACTGTATCTAGTGGTGGAGACACATTTTTGAAGCACCTTATGAGTAAACATGTTTATATCCATACGTACACTTTTCATTATACAGCACATTTTATAAACGCAAGTCAGAACGAGTGAGTATTCACAAATATATGTTTTCTAAATGATATCCAGTATAATTAATAATGTGATACCTTCCTATCTTCCTTCAAAGAATAACACCAGTGTGTTTGTACAGATGCAGCATCTTTACGTTTTAAATTATTTGACTTCCTCTGAACTGATTTTATAAAATGCTTTGTACAACGAAAAGTGTATGGATGCACATAAACATATTTATTCACACTGTACTTCAAAAGCGTGTATCTACCACTGGAAACAGTAAGTTATCTTTCTTTTAACATACCATTATAATCGTACCAGGACCATAATTCAACTAAATCTGAAAAAAAACGTAGTAGACTGTCAAAGTGCCTGAAGATGAGCTTCCAGGGCTCGAAACGCACAGTTATTATTGAAATAAAATCATGGTTGTGCCTTAAGGCGGTTGTTCTTTGTTTTATGAAAGTAATACTGTCACGAAAAAAACACTGACAGCAACAGATAAAATTAAGTAAAGGGTCATAGTAACGAAATTCCCACTTGATCTGAAGCTATATCGCGAAACAACCCACTCTGCAATGTGCCATTTGTTATTTACGTAACTACAAGGAAAATTTTTATTCGGGTGGTTCGAACACGAATCTGAACCGGATGCAGTTCAGGTGCGAGATAGTTGCATAAGCCGCACGGAATGCGGGGAAAGCAGCAGTCCCACGTTAATCTGCTGTTCCATTTGTTTCACACGTCCAGGTGTTCACAGCGCCAAATTACCGCCACCAGTTTAGGACTTACGCAAGAAACTGACACCTCTGAATCGCTCCATATTTGCACTCTTAATTTATTTGTTGAACTTTTTTTCGACTCCTACAAGGAGAGCCTGGTTTCAGCACAACTCGCAGGCAACCCTTCGCTCCCCTTATTTTAACCCTGGTACATTCATAGTTTCAAAGGGCGTATTCGAATAACCATTATTATTGTACAACCCTACTCTACATTCCTTTCACCTTTCAGGCTTCCCTTCTTTGTTAGCAGTGCGATCTGAGTTGCTAATATTGAAAAATCTGATTCTCTGTTTTCCAAATGTTGGTTAAACCTTTGCATACGCAGCATGTAATTATCCCATAGGTATCAACGCTTCTACGGCTTTGCTTTTCTCTTCTGGTTACTTCCCGTCTTGGTACTTTTCAATTTCTCTCTAACTCATTTTTAGACTTCTGCATTGCTTTTCTTCTGTTACATTCACTGTATTTCTGTATTTTATCCTTATCATCACTTAGATTCAGTGTCTCCTGTATTATCCGATAGAGAATTCAGAACTGGAGAAATCATTTCAGGTAAGTTCTGTTTTGTGAGAGGGCTCTGCTGGCACACCAAGCAGACAAATGTTCCATTGAAGTTATACGTTACGTGTAGCAATGTTCGTGTCACATATACACTGTTCACGATATTTTACGGACTATAAGAAGCACTTTTTGCTTCGAAAAATTGCCTCCAAAACTGAGGTGTGCCTTATACTCTAAATTAAATGTCCAGAGTTTGATTTTAAATTCCCGCCAGTCCTAAAAATTGTCAGTTTTTCGGTACCGCGGGAAACATTTCTCTGTGTTGTAACAATGGATTCAACTGGCAGTAGCAGTTACCCGATACGACGATCATGAGTTGCGGGTATTCTCAAACTTGCTAAGACTGTCCCCCTCACACCCCGCCACCACAAACCAAGAACACGTCTAGCCTATGATGCGTCATTGCATCGACGGTGCCAGTGAACTTGAATTGGAAGTTATTTGTGTTATCGGTAACAGTACAATATTTTTGTTAGTAGCTGGTTTCGTAATGGAGAAAAATAAAAGGTATTCGTATGATGAAAGTAATAGCACATGCAAAAGAACATGGAAACTGAGCGGCTGAGCAGGATTTCGGACCTCCACCAACAGAAAAAAACATTCTCGACTGGAGGGTTAGTAATGAAGAAGTGAAAAACGTGAGGAAGACTGATTGTGCAGGTAGAGGACTCAACGCCAAATGCCGCAAACTAGGAGATGACGTATTGATGGCTTCAAGGACACCGTCAAAGTGGCATTGGAATTTATTGAAATACACTCTCGCAAAACCGTGGAACTTAACAGACATTAAGGGTGGAGTTGGTTGGAGCTGTGGTTTAATGAATCGTCCTGGAGTTAACATGCGAACCAAAGCCAAAAGATCTCAGAAAATGTCACAAGAGTATGAAGAGAAAATATTATCTTTCCATCATTTTATTATACAAGGTCGAATTAAAACTAGTGTGGAACTAAGCCAAATAGCGAAAATGGACAAAACTTCTGATATTTGAAATGCCGAGTAACAGAACTGGTGCCATAAAACGTGATAAAACTGTACCTATAAAAACAAGTGAACATGAAAAAAGTGCACTACACTGTTGTCATTTCATGTTGTGCTGACGGTTCTAAACTGAGTCCAGTTATTTTCAAGCGCAAAACCATGCCAAACTCCTCTAAAATACATGCCGGTGTTGTTCTTCACTTACTTGACCAGGGTTGGATGGACGAAGCTGGTACGAGATTATGGATTAACAGAGTGTGCGAGAGAAGGAAAGGTGCTTTATTGCTAAAGAGTTCCCTTCTTAACTAGAGCAGTTTAGTAGACATTTGAAAAATCTGTGTAAGAGAAACTGAGACATGGAAATACGGAATTTGCTGTTACTCCGGGAGGAATTACTTCACAATTTCAGCCCCTTAATGTCTCAAAAAATAAACCATTTAAAGTGTATATGAGAGAGGAGTGAAACAAATGAATGGTGGATGAAACGCAGAATGAATTCACGCCCAAGGAAGCTTTAAAGCAACCTACAATGAGCGATATAACAGTCGTGGATCAGAGTGAAAGGCGATATTATTGTTAAATATTTCAAGAAGTGCTGCATAAGAACGCTCTTGATGGTAGTGTAGATCATCTTATACACTCCGGGAAATTGAAATAAGAACACCGTGAATTCATTGTCCCAGGAAGGGGAAAATTTATTGACACATTCCTGGGGTCAGATACATCACATGATCACACTGACAGAACCACAGGCACATAGACACAGGCAACAGAGCATGCACAATGTCGGCACTAGTACAGTGTATATCCACCTTTCGCAGCAATGCAGGCTGCTATTCTCCCATGGAGACGATCGTAGAGATGCTGGATGTAGTCCTGTGGAACGGCTTGCCATGCCATTTCCACCTGGCGCCTCAGTTGGACCAGCGTTCGTGCTGGACGTGCAGACCGCGTGAGACGACGCTTCATCCAGTCCCAAACATGCTCAATGGGGGACAGATCCGGAGATCTTGCTGGCCAGGGTAGTTGACTTACACCTTCTAGAGCACGTTGGGTGGCACGGGATACATGCGGACGTGCATTGTCCTGTTGGAACAGCAAGTTCCCTTGCCGGTCTAGGAATGGTAGAACGATGGGTTCGATGACGGTTTGGATGTACCGTGCACTATTCAGTGTCCCCTCGACGATCACCAGTGGTGTACGGCCAGTGTAGGAGATCGCTCCCCACACCATGATGCCGGGTGTTGGCCCTGTGTGCCTCGGTCGTATGCAGTCCTGATTGTGGCGCTCACCTGCACGGCGCCAAACACGCATACGACCATCATTGGCACCAAGGCAGAAGCGACTCTCATCGCTGAAGACGACACGTCTCCATTCGTCCCTCCATTCACGCCTGTCGCGACGCCACTGGAGGCGGGCTGCACGATGTTGGGGCGTGAGTGGAAGACGGCCTAACGGTGTGCGGGACCGTAGCCCAGCTTCATGGAGACGGTTGCGAATGGTCCTCGCCGATACCCCAGGAGCAACAGTGTCCCTAATTTGCTGGGAAGTGGCGGTGCGGTCCCCTACGGCACTGCGTAGGATCCTACGGTCTTGGCGTGCATCCGTGCGTCGCTGCGGTCCGGTCCCAGGTCGACGGGCACGTGCACCTTCCGCCGACCACTGGCGACAACATCGATGTACTGTGGAGACCTCACGCCCCACGTGTTGAGCAATTCGGCGGTACGTCCACCCGGCCTCCCGCATGCCCACTATACGCCCTCGCTCAAAGTCCGTCAACTGCACATACGGTTCACGTCCACGCTGTCGCGGCATGCTACCAGTGTTAAAGACTGCGATGGAGCTCCGTATGCCACGGCAAACTGGCTGACACTGACGGCGGCGGTGCACAAATGCTGCGCAGCTAGCGCCATTCGACGGCCAACACCGCGGTTCCTGGTGTGTCCGCTGTGCCGTGCGTGTGATCATTGCTTGTACAGCCCTCTCGCAGTGTCCGGAGCAAGTATGGTGGGTCTGACACACCAGTGTCAATGTGTTCTTTTTTCCATTTCCAGGAGTGTATATGAAGAAGACAATGATGACGATGAAGAGGAGGAAGAAGAAGAAGGAGGAAGTTCAGACGACGATTTTTAGGGATTTTAAAGATCAGTTTGGATTTATAAGCAAACAATTTTTTTAATGTGGCTCTGAAATCTAATACTAAAAATGGTAAAGATGTTATTTTTTTAAAAAGTTGCTTAGAAATTAATGTGCGTCATATACTCCATAGCGTCTTGTGGTCCGTAAAATACGGTACAAGACGCTGCGCAAAAACTACAACATGTCACACGGAAAACGGACACAAATCAATGGACAGAGCGTCTCTCGAAGTTTTGAAGTGACAGAACAGGTTTTCAATGGGGACACCGTTTGTTATGTACTAAGTATTTCCCACGCAATGTATTACTATTCGTTTCTGGAGAATACGTGCGAGTACGTATGCACATGTACATTTGTGTGCGTGTGCGTGTGTGTGTGTGTGTGTGTGAGGGCAGAGAGTGACACAGAGTTTGTATGTTTAACTTCTTCTTAGTTGCTGTTAAACTCATGAGCCACTGGATTAGACGAATTTCTTAGCAGCGCATAGCGTTCGTACTGGTGACGTTGAAAATAGGTCGTGGTATAGACTCCATGAGAAACGGAAAGCGTTTAAGAGCCATCCCAATATAGGGCTGCGCAGCTGCCGAACATAATTTGTGAAGTTTGTGATGCGGTAGGAGCGTAGGCGCGGGGAGTGGGGCATGTCGGTGCTTTTACTAGACACAAATTTCAACAGCAATCAGCATATTCAGCATATTACACATCGTCGTAAGAGCAATTACACAATCGTTGGTCAGAACACAATCTAAAATCAACCTGGATTTGATCAACTTTGCCATGCAAAAAACAAAAAAGTCTTCCATTGACTAAAACACATACAAGTCAAGTCTCGATTTCTCTTAACACTACTCCTCGACACACAGATCTAAAGACGTACATAAACATATAACAGTCGACTTACGTTAAACCCTTCTCGTAGCCTCAGTGCCACTAAGGCACTAAATCTTAAAGTAGGTAGCAGTGGGACCCGCACATCATTATCTGTCACATATGTGCACTATCTGACATACAATCCAGGCGCAGTAAACGTTTAAAAGCAAATAAATGGTGGCAACATTTCTAAATTAAATTTTCGATCGAATATACTTTACATTGTTTTACATTATTTAAACATAGGCAGCTACAACATACATAACTTATGAAAACCAAACTTAATACTAATTTTATACAAGATACGAACCAGTACTAATTTTGATATCCCAACAAAGTACTCACCTTTACTAGAGACAAATGCACTAACACATACACTGACGAACCAAAACATTTTGTCCACCTGCTTAATAGCTTGTTTCTCCGTCTTTGGAGCGAAGTACATCACTGATCTTGCATGTCAGTAATTCGACAATTTGGTACTATGTTTGTGGAGGTATGTGACATTAGATGTCTACACTCACGTGAGGTAATTCGCATAAACAACGAACTGCTGATTTGCGTACGTGGTGATGGCACCAGATAGTGACCCAGATTGGTTCCGCAGGTTATATATTATGTGAATTTGTTCTCCGAGACATCTATCTGAGTTCAACTATAATGCTCCTCAAACCACTGTAGGACGTTTCTACCTCTGACACATGAACAATTATACTACTAAAAGATGACTGACTGATAACAAGACACGAGGGCATGCTAGTGTGCTTCACTAAAGCGAGTTAATTAGTTAGTTACATGTTCCGTAGATCAAATAAACGATTCTGTTATCTAAAGTGTGTAGAACGTCAGTGAGACGCCCTGCTAAGCCTGCAGGACAGGACAGATAGTTTAAATTGTGGAAATGGGCCAAAATCGAATACACAACTTCATTTATTTCACCAAACATTACAAGAGCCAAGAAAATTTTTAAAAGACACAGCATTAATTTTTGGAACTTAATTACCAGCTGAATGAGCCATACAATCTCATGCCTTAAGGCCAAGACCACTTTAATTTAAAATCGACTGAACGCCAATAACGTAAGACCCAAACAAAAATCTGAAATTTAAAAGAAAGAAGGCCTGATCTTAAATCAATTCTTTCAGGTAGGCTGAAGGCCCAAACAATCTGACAGCTTAAGAGCACAACTCTAATTTAAAAATCGGCTGAAGGCCTATCACTTAAGACTCAAACAAAAAAAAAAAATTTTTTAGTCCAAAAGGCCTTATCTTAAAACAGTTCTTTAATTACGCTAAAGTCCAACAATTTGACACCTTAAGAGCAAATAAACTTTAATTTAATAATCGGCTGAAGGCCCATCACCTAAGACTCAAACCAAAATAAATTTTAAAAATTAACACCTTAGCTTAAAACAGTTTTTTAATTAGACTGCAGGCCCAAACAATCTTACGCCTTAAGGGCAAAACAACCTTAATTTAAAAATCGGCTATAAGCCATACAAATACAAGTAACAAGAACAAATAAGAAACGCCAGTACCTCCAACGACGCTCAGAAGTTTCTGAGGGTCGGCCTGGAATTCAAACACTAACGCTCGCTTAGGCGAGACGGGCAGTCGGCCCAACCATTCTCAATCCGACGACAACCCAACCGACAGACAGTCAACGGACCCAGCGACGAGATAACTTCCGCTCCACCCGACTAGCACACACCAGGGAGCTCAATGGAAAAACGTAGAAGTTATTGGCGCACACAACTAATTATATATTGACCTGTCAAACTACACACCGTGCTAGACAGCGACAACACGACGAGGAAAATAGACTGCCTGAATTCACGTCGTCCGCAGCTCGTGGTCGTGCGGTAGCGTTCTCGCTTCCAACGCCCGGGTTCCCGGGTTCGATTCCCGGCGGTGTCAGGGATTTTCTCTGCCTCGTGATGACTGGGTGTTGTGTGATGTCCTTAGGTTAGCTAGGTTTAAGTACATCTAAGTTCTAGAGTACTGATGCCCATAGATGGTAAGTCCCATAGTGCTCAGAGCCATTTGAACCATTTTTTTGAATTTACGTCAACGGGCAGGACAGGTAACCGGAACGTTAACGACCACAAGGAAGAAGATTCCGCTGGTGAACTTCAGTTGGAAATAACCAAGTGCAGTTGAACTCTGTAGGAGGGTGCCTAAAATTTGCAACTTGAAAACACACGTTGTTGCTGGCGGGAATGCCCAACAGCCGACAACGAAATCCAAACGACACAACGTGAACAGACGTGACTTGCTGGAAGATTAAATCAAAACTGAACTTTTGTGTACAGGATCGGTGAGCCACGGACCTCGTAGCAATGGGAACAGCAACACACACAGCGACCGCGCGTGGACGTCGCCTGCGGCCTCGGCCAAACTACGCGCCGCGGAGATTTCCTCGCTGCTCGCACACAGCACAGCCGGAAACTATAAACGCCAGGCCAAAGATAGAACAAGGTGCGAATATCGATACACACTACTGCTGCCACTCGCGGAAAGAGAGGATAATAGAATAATCGCAATAACCGCGGGAGACCAAACACAGAACACCAACCAAAGTTTAATTCAACACATAACATGAGCCAGCCACGGCGCAGTCGGTTTACCAGATACGTACATATGATTATTAATAACATTAATGACATCATTTATTTTCATCCCACCCATGTAACTACACTTAAGAAAACAAGTTTCTTAAATGTATACCAATTTTTAAATAGAAATTTGTCAGTGGAATAGAAGGAGTTCCCCAGGAGAAATTTCGATTTGAAACTTGCTTTGTCACTCGTCACACATTTTAAGATAATGAGAAATTAATCGAACAGTTTTTTAGAACTACTTTCTGAGACACTAACAGCTTTGATGAAGATCATGATTTGATGACGAGTAGGCTGAAATTTAACTGAGTAGTCAGGAAGAATGAGTGCCCAAAGAAATAGGATATGGAAGTACTAAGGGATGAAGACATGCGCTTTAACTTCTCTGAGGCTATATCTAATGCGATAAGGAATAACTCAGTAGACACAATTGAAGAGGAATGGACATCTCTAATCATGGCAGTTACAGACTTAGCAAAGAAAAACGTAGGTTCAAGGAAACCATGTATAACAGAATGAATGTTTCAGTTGTTCGACGAAATGATAGGTGGAACGAGTAGACTGAGGCCTCTGTGAAGGCGGTACTTCTCTGATGACGTGAAGAAACAGGAATCGATAGGAAAGAGATAAGCTATCCGTCAGTAGAATCAGAAGTTAGAAGAGCTTTAGAAGACATAAAATCAAACAAGGCAGAATGGATAGGCAACATTCCATCAGAATTTCTAAAATCATTGGTGGAATTATTAACAAAACGACTTCTCACGTTGGTGTGTAGAATGTATGAGTCAAACAACATATCATTTGACTTCCGGAGAAGCATAATTCACACAATTCCGTGGACTGCAAGAGCCGACAATTGTCACACGGCCAGCTTAGCGCTTCATGCATCCAAGTTTCTGACAAGAATAATATATAGAAGAATGGAAAACGAAACTGAGAATGTGTTAGAGAAGGGTCAGTCTGGCTTTAGAAAAGTTAAGGATACCAGTCATTTTTGACGTTACGGTAGACAATGGAAGCAAGACGAAAGAAAAATCGAGACACGTTCATAGGATTTGTCAATCTGGAAAAAGATTTCGACAGTGTTAAATGGCGCAAGGCATTCGAGATTGTGAGAAAAATAGGGGTAAGCTATACTAATAGAAGGGTAATATACAATAAGGAGCCAAGAGCGAACAATAAGAGTGGAAAACCAAGAAAGAAGTGCTCGGATTAAAGAGGTTCAATCTACACATGGAAGAAGCAATGGCAGAAATAAAAGAAAGGTTCGTGAGTGGAATTAAAATTCTAGATGAAAGGATATCAAAGATAAGATTCAATGACGACTTTGCTATACTCAGCAAACGTGAAGAAGAATTGCAGTATGTATATTCCGACATAATTGTCGTAAAGGAGTGTGACTATAACATAAGTTCAATGTTTATTTGACTCTGCAATAGTGAAGTCACAGCCACAGTACATAAAATTTTTCTTACGAAAATTTTTAAAGAAAAATATTAGGTACTGTAACTGTAGCATCACTATTTCAGTGTCAAATAAACAATTGCAAGATGTCTTGAATGGAATGAACAATCTAATGAGTACGTAATTTGGACTGAGAGTAATCATCGAAAGACGAAAGTAATAAGAAGTAAGACATGAGAACTGCGAGAAATTTAACATTAATATTGGTGATAACGAAGTAGATGAAGTTAAGGAATTTCTATCAACAACCCTAGAATGCACTATACACAAATCCAACTGGTGCTGCCGTGTCAACTTATGCTCGTCATCTTTCAGATGGACTTTAACACTTGTTGATGTGCTTATAACAGAAAGGCATTCGCTCGGTAACTTCGCGAGCAACAATTGACATAACATAATTTACATACACAGGTATGTTACAACAATAGTACAATTATAAAGACAATGTCCATCACAAAAGATTGAAACAAAGTAATAGGCGTCCTTTTAAAACTGAGAACGAGTTACGCCTTCCGAACAGCATGACTTCAGCTTAGCGAGTAAAAAAGCAAATACAAACATATACTGACATTGTTAAATTGACATAAGAAAAAATATCTTGCCATAGACCAGATTCATTTGAGTCACTAACCCATGGTCATTATGCATTGTGAAACCTGAATGAAGTTACTATCAACTAAATAAAAAACAATTTAAAAGAAATCATTCATACTATAGCTAAATTCTCTGCATACTGAAAAGAAAACTTGTCTTTACAGTGGAAAACAAATACATAATGCCTGCATATCTCTCGTACATTATGCCTGAAAAGAAAAACTAACTACTAAATTGCAAAAAGAAATAATCTATCCTAAGTATGATTCATAGGTTTAATGAAAATTCTCTATTCAATATTATTTGATAAGAATAGTATCTTCAATCTTCAGAATCTTCAGTCATCATGAAATTGCTTTAACAAGTGATGAGGATACATTCCTTTCACTTTTTCATTCTACACATCCTTCAAAACATAAGTTCCTGGATGGGGTACTTTGGTAATCACAAATGGTCCTTGATACAATAATTGCCATTTTGTGCTCTTCCTCTGTATAAGTGAAGCCTTAGGATGAGTTTTTACTAAAACTTGCTCTTTCACTTTATACAGTATGTTTTTATTTTTCCAAGTCGATTGTCAAAATATATTTTCTTTTTTCTTGCCTTGTCCATTATATTGAGTAAGGATTGTCGTACTTTATTTTGTAGGTCTATTTTGTTAATAGCTACTTTAGGAATTGGTCGAATCCAGTCATTCTGTACCTGTTTTCCAAACATCAGTTCGTATGGGGTGTATTCTGTCGTAGTATGTGGCATATTGTTTACAATTTCCTGAAAATCGTGAAGATAATCGATCCATTTGGGTTGCTGGTTGTGGCAATATGTTCTCATGAACCGGTTTAATTCACGAAAAATTTGTTCCACGGGATTCGCCGAAGGGTGGTACACTGATGTTAGAATTTGTTTTATACCACAACTGGTTAATGTTTGCCTCCAACGAAATCCAGTGAACATTGACCCATTGTCAGAAAGAATAGCCTCTGGTTCGCCTACCTTGACTATATAATCCTTGACCAGCTTCTTGGCCGGCCGAAGTGGCCGCGCGGTTCTGGCGCTGCAGTCTGGAACCGCGAGACCGCTACGGTCGCAGGTTCGAATCCTGCCTCGGGCATGGATGTGTGTGATGTCCTTAGGTTAGTTAGGTTTGACTAGTTCTAAGTTCTAGGGGACTTATGACCTCAGCAGTTGAGTCCCATAGTGCTCAGAGCCATTTGAACCAGCTTCTTGGCTATGGATGCAGCAGTAGCTGATTTTAATGGATAAAGTTTGACATACTTAGTGAATATATCAAGAAAAGCTACAATATATTTGCATCCTCCCCTTGATGATGGTAGAGGACCACAGACGTCGACCGAAATGATTGACAGCGGTTTAGTGGGTATAATAGGATGTAGGAAATCTTTCACACAAAAATTTCCTGGTTTGGCTAGCTGACAAATTTTACATTTCCTTAACTGTCTGTGTACTTTTCTGCGAATATTTGGGAAGTAGCAATATGCTTGAATCTTCCGAGCACACTTTAATACTCCAAAATGTCCCCAAGTGATGTGCGTGTGCAAAATTAAGTCATTCTCATTCTTCTCGGGAATACACATCTTCCAATTATCTGAATCAAGATGCCCTTTGAAAAATAAGACGTCGTCCTCAACTTTGTACAGTCTCTTCAGATCATCGTTTCCAGGCTTTGCTAGTTTCCTTTATTGAATCCCAACGAGGATATTCATTCTGTAGTTTTTCCATGTTCTTACACATGTCAAGAAAATGTTTCCTATATATTCTATCAGTCATTATAAGAACATTAAATTCGGACGGATTGTCCGTGATGTTGATAGTTGACAAATCTCCATCTGGCATTCTAGACAGTGCATCGGCGATGAAATTATCCTGTCCGCTTATGTATTTAATTTCAAATTGAAACTCTTGGAGTGAGTGCGTCCATCTTGCTAATGTTGGATGTAATAATTTACATGTTTGCAAAAAACTTAACGCTTTGTAGTCACAGAATACTGTTGTCTTCGCTCCGTATAAGTAATAGTAAAATTTTTTAAATGACCAGACTACGGCCAATGCTTCCCTTTCGGCGGTCGTATATGTTCTTTCGCAAGCAGTTAAGAGTCGGCTAGCGAAAGCTATTGGACAGAAAGTTGATTTTCTATCTATCATCTTTGCTTGGAAGAGGCATGAACCTATTCCAATTTCCGAAGCATCTGCCATTAAACCGAATTCTTGGCTCATATCTGGATGATATAATATTTGTGAATTGACTAAGGCATGTTTTATTTCTTCAAATGCATTCTGACATTGTTGCGTCCACACCCACGGAGTATTTTTGCGCAACAAGCTGTACAACGGTTCTGCATTAATAGAGTGGTCGTGAACGAAACGCCTGGAAAAAGAGACAACTCCGAGGAAGCCCTTTAATTGCCTTTTTGTTGTTGGAACTGCAAAGTTTTCTCGAAGTCCGGTAAGATGCCTTTTCCATTTATAAGATGACCCAAAAATTTGATTTTATCTCGAACAAAATGGGACTTTTGCAGATTTGCGGTTATGCCTGCGTCCTTGAAATGTTCTAACACTCTTCTCAATAAATCAACGTGCTCCTTCCATGTGGTCGTAGCTATGAGCATGTCGTCCACAAACAAAGTTAAATTGCTTCGAAGTGCAGGTCCCAATGCGTAATCTAGAGCATTTATAAAAACTCCTGAGCTCACGTTTAGCCCGAAAGGTAAAACCTTAAATCGATAGCTTCTACCTGCATGTACAAACGTGGTGTACTTTTTTGATGGTTCGTCTGGAGCCACCTGCCAAAATGAACTTCTCAGATCAATATTTGTTAAGTATTTTATCCCCTCGAACTTTTGAATTAGCTCATCGATATTTTCCGGATGAGTTCGCACGGGCACGATAATCTTATTTATCTGCCGTGCATCTAGCACGAGACGAACTTTTCCTCCCTTTTTCAAGACAACATGAAGCGGACTACAGTATGGACTCGTCGAAGGTTCGATCAGATCCCATTCAAGCATCTGGTGGATTTCCGCATCAACTGCCTTTCGTTGGTGCCACGGTACTTGGTAAAAAATACGGCAGAAAACTTGGTGTGGTATCACATCTAAATGGCATGTGTATCCCTTGATTACACCAGGTCTTTCTTGAAAGACTTCATGATATTCCTGTAGAAGATCATATAATTGCTTTCTTTGGTGTTGTTGCAAATATTCAGGTTCTTGCACCTTTTCATATACCATATCTTCCGGGCTTAAAACTGGTTGCAAGTAACTAATTTGGTAATACCGTGCAGGTTTGCTATGTATCCACTTTATTTGCAGCTTTCGTCCCTGACAATACTTTCCATGGGTACTATATTCCCTGAGAAGATTCACTTGATGTTTCTGATCCATTTTTGTGAAACTGGCACGGCCTAGAGAAAAATCGTTATGCCAATTTCTCCCTCTAAATTCATCTATACCCAGGATACAGTCCTCAACCAATTTTTCTGTTACAAGAAACGTGCAATTTATAGCTACATTTCCTATATCTAACTGGAGCTGAGTCTGCACTTTAACCTGAGAGGACTTATGACCAGTAGGACCTGCAATTCTACAACACTGAACAGGAAAAATCGGTGGATTTGTTTATGAAGTATTCTTTGAAATAACTTCTCAGAAACGACATTTACTGCTGCTCCTGTATCTAAAGTAACTTGCACAGTAATGCCTTCAATTGCCGCCTGAATTTTCGCAACAGGTTCAGTGATATGTTCCTCTTGACAAGGCATCATATCCTGCTGAAGTTCTTCTATTAATAATCTGCCATCATTGCACCGAAAAAAATTGACGCTTGAATTTTCGTCCCTCAAAACTTCCTCGACTGCACCGTCGGGGCTTCTGACAGTCGAGTTTAGTTTGACGACTGTCCGTTATTAGTAGATGTCTGCTCCGTTACGTCGGTTATTATTGGTGGTTGATTTCTCCATTCATTTGCATTAGCATTTGGCACCCAACCTGAAGTTTGTGGTTGGTTGTGATATTCTTGGGTTGGTTGGTGATATCGGCGTTTTTGCTGATAATTTCCTTCTTGATAGTATCCTTTCCTCTTCTTATTATTCTTTTTCCATTTCCGTTTATGTGTTTGTTCACATTGTTGGTCATGATGACACTGGTCGGGATTTTCGTTAGCAAATTTCACGTTTTTCTGGAAATAATTCACCTCTGGGTTTGGTGAATTGTGTGCAAAAGGTTTGTTTCCATACTGTTTGTTGCTACTATTGCATTTGTTAGGATGGTAACTTGGTTGGTTATAGTGCACACGTGATTCTTCGAACAGAATGTCTATTGAATCCAATGTGGCTAGAAAATCTTCCACATGTTGTTCAGCCACATGTAGAAGTTTTTCCTTAACTTCAAGTGGAAGTTTGCCCTTTAATATTCGAATGATATCCTGCGTCGGGATTGGTTCAGTCCGGTATTTGCTTTTATTTATATATTTCTCGAAATACTTTCTTAAAGATCCATTTTTGAAAGAAAAAGGTTGTGGGTCAAAAACTCCCTTACGTAGTCGTTCTTGTACTCCCTTATTCCAGTATTTGTGCAAGAAAGCGCGTTTAAATTGGTCATAGTCTTGACACCAATCGGATGCTTCTGACGCCCACATCGATCCATCTCCATGTATGAATCCTGCAACGTACATAATTTTTTGTTGTTCAGTCCACATTCGCGGCAATATCCCTTTACACTGCTTGATAAATACCACGGGATTGATCGACTTCCTTTCGGGAATAAATATCTGAAATGGATGATATTTAAGCATTTTTTCTTCATTCATAGTCCCAGGTGTATTCTGGTGGCTACTTCGCGGTGAATGATAATCTCGATAATTTGTTTCTGGTTGATTACGTGAATATGCACCAATACATGGATATTGTTGCATGGATTCGGTTTCACTGGTTTCATCGGGAATAATGTCTGCTTTTGATAAACTGCAAGTAGTATGTGGCCCTCTAGTATTAACTAGACCCTGCTGGCATGCTTTTAATGTATTTTCTATCTTTGCTTTCCAAGCAGGAAATTCATCTCATATATTCTCCTTAATCTCTTTAACTTCTGCTTTAAGTTGTTCTTGTGCAGTTTCGTTGTTAACTTGCACGTTAGAAACCGTTTCTTTCAAGGTTTTGTCAACATAATTTCGCACTGTCTCGGTTTGCTCTTTCGCCCAGTCTTCAATGTCCTTAGGGAATGCGATCTTATGTTCATTGAAAAGTTTCTCTATGTGTTTCTCGCCTTCGATACTGAGACTATCTATTCTCCGAGTAAGCTCAATAACAGCTTGCTCGTTATCGTGCTTAATTGTATTCACGTCCTGCGCAATAGTGTTCTGTACATGAATATCTTCTTGCACTTGATGATTTAGTGTATCTTGACGACATAAGATGTCTTTGTATTTGTTTGCTAATTCCTGATACTGTTGTTCTTGTGTAACTATGAGTTGTGCCTGACTGGCAATCAAGTGACTCTGCTTTGTTTCCAAACTCTGGAATTTTTCAGTAATCTTATCATTTATTTCTTTTAGTTTATTAGATTGCTCCTGAGCCAAATTAAATTGCGCACTCTCCAATACTTGGAATCTACGATTCATGTCATTTGCAAACGTGGATTGCGTGGTTTCCAATGCCTGGAATCTACGATTCATATCGTTTGCAAACGTGGATTGTGTGGTTTCCAATGCTTTAATCCCTTGTGTTATGACAGTCAAACTTGACATCAGCTGGGATAACAAATCGGTATTTTCAGCAATTGACGATTGCACTGGGCTTAATGAGGATTGTACCGACACAATTTTCGGTACAGTCAGCTCGTTTTCGCACGCGTCTGTGTCAGAGATGAAATTCATGTTTGTTGGTTGCTGCATATTTCTCTGGACTTCTCTCGACATGAAAGTCGGAACTAGCAACCATTTGTGTCGACGGCGTGAGCGCATTAATTACTGCTGGTTCCTCAGCCGTAATCGACATATCGCTAACTACGGCGGTATTAAATTCTGTGGCACTAGTTGACGATGCATTCACACTATTTAATTCATTTTGTGGCATTGTGATGTGTGCTTGCTTATTGGCATTGGACATAGATCTAGTTATCACCATGTAAATAAGCAATTGACAGTTTCTCCTCTAAATAAGTCATACAAAAGTGACTACTAATTTTACACACGCAAAAAACGTTAACGTCCTAATGTTGTTAATGTACACTTTACAATGTGACACATAAAATATTGTCTTACTATATCTACTGAAATACTGGAATTCTAGTAAAAGTAATGTAGCAACACTATTTATACTTAGAAAATTAATACATGAAAGGTCACTACAATGCATAAATGCTCAAGAAAGCTAGTAATTCAAGTGTTCTGCCCTTTTTGAAGTTTCTGATCAGCTGCTGGGACGGCGTACTCGTCCTCTTCACAAGATACTCCCGCATGTTACGTTAGCATGAAACATACAAAGGACCATAATGTAGTTACTCTATAAAACTAGACATATACACACGCAATGAAACATTAATTACTAAATTACTAACATAGTTATATTGCACGTTCACTATGAGTGTTGTATCAGGATCGTGTCCTGTCTAACGGTAGGCATATATAAAGACTCCTTTGAAAAAAAAGAAAAATTTTTTTTGTTTACCACTACTACTACTAGGTTAATTACTGTTTAGCTCTACAGGACCTTTATACTGAAATGTTCCCCCACACCACCTTGTTTTGTCTTTCTATGTGTGTGAGTAATTGTATGTTCACTGTTGTGGGTAAATACATACAGCGTACACAGGGCGATGTGTGAAACTGATAGCGATTACACGCTTTCGCTGTTGTAGAAAACTGCTCCAGATGCTGCAGATACCGTGTTGAGCTGAAAGTGGTAACCAAAGTACGGAGAAATATTCTTCGGGGCTCTGTTGCATAGCAATCAGATTGCTTTCAGTTCTGAGAAATGTCCAGGTACTATTGTGGATTTGAATGATCCATGAAGTGACTTCTTTTCCGAAGAAAACATCGAACTATTTCACTAGAACTGAACGCTCCCGTCGGAACTGTTCTCAAGCTGGTGTTTATTAGTAAATCACAATAGAAGTATATCGCTGGGTGTATAATAACACCTACCTTCTTGAAATGAACAATATTTTATTGTTCTATTAACTGATTTCCTTCCATATACACTTATATTTTACAATGTGAATCAAAAACTCGCAATGGCGTCGATTTTTACATCACAAGAATGGCTCTCCTCTCCTAAAATTTTTTACTCTTAAGAAGAACATAAGCTCTATCCACTAAGAATAATTATGTGAGCGCTGACCGCCACAGAGTAATAAACAATATCTTTGTCTCTCTCTCTCTCTCTCTCTCTCTCTCTCTCTCTCTCTCGCACTGTCACAGCAAGTTACGCTGCATGAGACATCATAACACCCATGGCTAAATTTAACATATCAGGAATATGTGAACCCACAAGCAACACTTGCCAGTCAGTGTATATAGGATAAAGATGCAGAAACTTCAAAACAAGATATTCAGAACATCTCAGAGCCTTAAAAAGCAACAGCTCCCATAGCACATTTGCTGACCACCTTGTAGCCAACAACCACCAAAAACATGGCTCTGAGCACTATGGGACTTAACATCTATGGTCATCAGTCCCCTAGAACTTAGAACTACTTAAACCTAACAAACCTAAGGACATCACACAACACCCAGCCATCACGAGGCAGAGAAAATCCCTGACCCCGCCGGGAATCGAACCCGGGAACCCTGGCGTGGGAAAGGAGAACGCTACCGCACGACCACGAGATGCGGAACAATCACCACCCAACCACAATAGAAACAGACCTAAGAACACTAAAACCCAGCCACAGCCTATACAGCAAACTGACCATTGAGGAAAACTTCCATATACAGAAGGCAATAGCAGAAGGAAAACAGGTTTTAAACGAATACACTACACTCTGCAAGGGCACACTATTTAACACATTAAAGGAACTTTACAAATAAAAACAGCACAAACGTATAAAGTCTACACACACACACACACACACACGAAAAATAGATAAACTAAAATCTGCAAAGATGCACCATTTACACACAAAAGGAACACCATATAAAAGTCAACACACACAGCTAAGAAGCGCCCAGAAAACGCACACACAGGCAAACACACACACACACACACACACCAAGATAAAATGCAAAGTTCAAAATTGGCGCCGAACTCTCTGGTGAACAAATGAACACTGACTGGGCTGGCACACATAACAAACCACAATCACACTGTGTTCTGTTGAAGTGAAAAGTGTTTTACTGCGTTATTTGTGAAAAATACTTATTATAGTTACGTGAGCATCACAACACCTTAGCATTATGCGGAGAATGGAAGTACTTGCCACACCAGAACGTAAGTAAAAGCGACTGTAGGCGCGAAAACATCGCGAAAAACTGAAATACATTCTAGGAGATTGGTTAACCCCCAGAAAAAAAATCTCATCAACATCGTTTGGTTGCAGATGAAAAACTACCTGTAGTAGTTAACACACCTGTGATCCAGAAAATTCATGTACACCAAATGTAAAGGTATTTACAAAAAGAAATGATCTGTTGTTTGAACTAAAAATGCACATAATTTTATACTCATTAAACAAAAATGTTCACATTGCAGAATAAATAAAAACGAAAACCCACTGATGATGGCACAGTGGTGCCGAAACATGTTTTGGTACTGAGAGAAACGGTGTTTTGCATAACTGGCGGACCTCACATCCAACAAGTTTGACTCTAATTTCTTCGTTTATCATGTCATCGGACAATTCCTTCCCTTTTTAGAAGCCTTTCGTGTGCTTTTGCCATCTACCCACTCTCACCTCTGCGTTCAGCAGCGAAATTCTCATTACACTCCTAATTTTTATTTTTGATTTCACTTTTTTATTTTTGTTTTTTATTTTTTATTTTGATTTCACAGAAGGCCGTTTGACTTTTCTATTTGCTAGTAAGTCTTTCTGTCTACCATTTTATTTTACAATTTCTTCACATTTTTTCTGCAGTCACTTCGCATTGGCTGCCCCGCAGTTCCTAATTATTTCATCCCTAAGTGGTTTATATTGTTGTATTTTTGTCTTTCCCAGAACATTTTTGTACTTCCTCCTCTCATCGACCAATTGAAGTGTTTCTTATGTTATCCGTTTTTTCGGAATTACCTTCCTTGCACCTACGTCTCACTGACAAACAGACGTGATTGATTGTCCTTTTCCGAGATGTCCACTCTTCTTCAACTGAATTGCTTGCCTTGTAATTTCTTAACGAATATCCACATCTTTAGCAAACTACAAACGCGTTTCACCTTAGCTCAGTATTT
The DNA here is from genome assembly GCF_021461385.2 of Schistocerca piceifrons. Taxonomy (NCBI): domain Eukaryota; kingdom Metazoa; phylum Arthropoda; class Insecta; order Orthoptera; family Acrididae; genus Schistocerca; species Schistocerca piceifrons. The sequence continues at coordinate 282,093,728 of NC_060144.1, forward strand.
CAGTATCCACTTCCCTCCACGCTCATTCTTCTGTACGATTCTCGTTAAATTCAATCTACTCTTCAGCAACACTAAATTGCGATCTGAATCTATATCCGCTTCTGGATATGCCTTACAATCCAGTACCTAATTTCGGAATCTCTGTATGACCACGATGTAATAGAACTGAAATCTTGTATCTCCCGGCTATTTCCAAGTATGTCTCCGTTCCTTGTGATTCTTTAACAGAATTTTTGCTGTTATTAGCAGAAATTTATTACAGGACTCAATTAGTCTTTTTCCTCTCTCATTCCCAATACCAAGCCCGTATTCTCCCGTAATCCTTTCTTATACTCTTTCCCCTATAGTCGCAATCCAATTCCGTATGACTATTAGATTTTCATCTCCATTTACATACTGCATTACCCGTTCAATATCCTAATATATTTTCCCTATTGCTTCACTTTCTGCTTGCGACATCTGCATATGCACCTGAACTGTTCTTGCTGGTGCTGACTTGCTGTTGATTCTGATAAGAACAACCCTATCTCTGAACTGTTCGCAGTAAATCACTCTCTGTCCTGCCTTCCTACCCTAAACGAATCCAACTCACATCAGGCCATTTTGTGCTACTGTTGATATTATCCTACATTCGTCTGACCGGAAATCCTTGTCTTCTTTCCCTTTCACTTCACTGACACTATCTACATCTAGATTAACCATACTATTTCCCTTTTCAAATTTTCTGTGTTCCCTACCACATCGAAACTTTTGACTTTCCCCCTCCTGACCCATACAATGATATCTTTTCTTTCGTTATTTAATGTTTTTCTCATGGTTTCTTCCACCTTGCAATCTCCTCACAAAGGTTAGAATTGCAGGCTAATCCGGAATTTTTTGCCAGTGGAGAGATCATCATGACCCTTGTTGATTGGAGGTCACGTGAATACACATGATGTTTGTACCTGTAGCGCTGTGGTTTCTACTGACTTTTGCATCCACATCCCAATGATCAGTGCTAATTCTTCCACTCTTTTGGGGCAGTAACGCACCCCAAGGGTAAGAGAATGCCATGAACCTTTGTCCGCTCCTTCACTTTCTCTGGCAAGGTCGTTGGCAGAACGGGAGTGATTCTTATGCTGGAAGTTCTGTCACCATTGCCGATATATTTCTTCAAAATTTAAGCAGTGGATAGGTCCGTACCTGGAGGTAATGACATTTCGGTTACTAGTCGAACATACTAACCCTAAACCATGATCCCATAGATCTAAGTAAGTACACTCATGTACAGAAAAGAAAAAAACAGAACACCTTGAACGACTAGAGATAGGACTTCCGTATTCACAGGACAGGTAAATTACTACTTTTTGCAGAAAGGAGTAGCATTTCAGTCATCTCTGTACAGCGTGGTCCTGACACAGGATCTCCCATGGGCCCAGATAACTTGTTAGATGCGTGATGGCATCGACGCGTATAAGGCGCGAAAGGCGTCCTGTGGTATAGCCGTTATGTTGCATTCACCTGGTTCCAAAATTCATCTGTGGTAGTTGGCATTGGGTCACAGTGCAGCAACCATCGTTTCACCATATACCACCATATTCCATTGTTGACAAATCTGGCGATCTGTCGGGCCAGAGCGGAGGTTTGACATCCTGTGACACCAAGAAGGAACCTGTTTGTGCTGCAACATGTGGTCGTGTATTGTCTTGTTGAAAAATGACGTCAGGGGTGTTGTGCAGGAAGGGTATAGCTACGGGTCGCAGGATGTCATTCACTTAGGTCACTCGGTCACAGTGTCCCGGACATGAACCAACTGTGGTTTGTGGCTGTACCCAATACCACACCACACCAAGAGGCCTTGAGTTGGCACTGTATATCTTGTGCGAATGCAGTCAGCGTGATAACGCTCTCCATGTCTGCGGCGAAACAAAATATGGTCATGATTTTCAAACAAACAGAAACTTGATTCGTCCTAAAACACTATCTGATGCCATTCCTGTTCCCAGTGACATCGTTCCATACACCACTGCCGTCTAGTATGTTTCTGCACAATCGTCAAAGGTAGACGGAGAAGTGGGCGACGAGCACGTAACCCATGGCGTAATAAACGGCGACTGATTGTCATCCCTGATGTGTTCCACTGTTGTGCCATAGCCGAGGAGGACACAGATCTGTCTTGCAGTGCCATTCGAATGTGTTGTCGATCTTCTCGGGCGGTGGTCTGAGTGGTGCGACCTGACTGATCTCGTCGCGTTCTACGGGCTTCCATGAATCATTCTGCACTCACCAGATGCACTGCCGAAACACTTAGTCCCACACGAGCAGGAGTTTCCCGGCTGGATGCATTACATTCTCCCATGTCAATAGTGCACCCTCTTTCAAACTCATTGATATGACGATACGTTTCGCACATACGTCTGCGAGGCATCCTGTACGTCTGTTCAAGCCACACTAATCTATTAACTTCGGTTTTTAGTGACAACGAGAGCCGCAGGCACAATTTACCGATAGGCACCGCGGTATCGATGGTGACTTTGAACCCGCGGGCCGACATGGTTCAGATGCTGATCATTTCTGCAGAGCATACTAATGTACATGTCCTGTGGTGGTGGTGAGAGACAGGGAAAGAGAAAGTGACAGAAAAAGAAAATGTCGCGGGTGGTAGGAGGAGACACGTAAGAGCCGCCCAGACCAAAACAGAAGCTGCTTAGTTGTTCCTTCAGTGTATACCGTATTTCCTCGCCTCCCAAAACCGACTGCCGGACGGTTACACATATAATTGTCTGTCAGGTTGGATAAATATTCCAGTGAGGTCAAAATCCAACATCTAGTTTGCCAAGTACATCATCTTGTTTTTGTTTACCACTAAATTCTCGTTTAGAGTTTCGCAACACTTTATCCGACTTTTCAAAAATCTGGGATGGAAAGGATCTTAACAAGATCGTATTACCAACTGCAATTGCATAACCTTTTAGCTTTTACTCTTTGTCATCTACAGGGTATAACGACTAACATAGGAATCAACTAAAACAACTCACCATAGTCCAACAGAATTGGTTGCCTGCAGCCCTTTTTTCCTTGAGCCCTGATGCCGACAAAATTCCCGACTGGCATCTACTATAAACCGTACATGTATCTGCTGCTAACACATGACCGATATCATTCAGTTTATCACATTATGTAAGACGTCGCCACTGTTCTGTATATTCTGTAATGGTTGTAAATGAATAATGCTATCAGAAGAGAGTTGTCGCGTTATTTATTACACTGTTTATATAGTGGTATTTCAATACAGTTTATTTTAGATTTAAATTAGTGTGCTCAGACTGATATTTACGCTATTCACGTTTTTTTTTTTACTTATAACTAACAGATATAAGAATTTTCAGTCCCGCAACTCATTTACCACAGGGCTACATATATGATTAACGGCTCCCTTTAGATTTTCAATTCATTGTTTTTTATAAGTGGAATTCCTGTTTAAGACCTTTGCAGAATACAGAACTACAGTTCGCAAACAAAATTATAAATTGTTTTTGCGAATTATTTTCTTCATAAGCGTTTTCCTAACTGAATACGTCCTTAGTTTTCAATAATATTAAGAAGAAACATATCAAAAATGAATATTATTACAACAGCTCTCACCGAAAATGATCATCCGAGACGAGTGTTTATTTTTTGTACTTTTATTGTGTTTGTATACCTAGAGGTGACTGACAGATTAGTTATTGCCTTTGCCCTTCTCACTGCTTTTATCATGCAAATGAAATCGCTTACTGACCCTGCGTCCAAATCCTCAAAAACTTATCCCTTAAGTAGAGAACGGTACGAATACTGCAATACACACACACACACACACACACATACACACACACATATATATATATATATATATATATATATATATATATATATATTAATAATTTTAGGAACACAAACTCAATCAGTCAAAGCAGACCCATGTCACACTCAAAACTTCTCGAGAAAATCGACCTTGAAGTGTTTACCAAAGATCGTTATTTCGCTACAGGAAGTTCATTTCTTCGACGGAGGCGTAGTTATGTGGTTCAATGCTTACCTTTCATGCGTGTGCGTTGTGTTCGATTCCTAGTTGTAATAAAATTTCAAACAAATCTGTATGGCCCATGAGCATTTCCATTAAGCTTACGTAAAGATAATTTTCTTTTAAAATTAAACTATGTCAATTAACAATGTTTCATAAAAGATCGAAAACTAGGAATTTATAATGGCAATGAGAACTGGATTTTTGTATTTGATTTCTAACCTGTATGAGTACTGTGCAAATGTAAATGTTCGACTCTACCAAGTCATAAATCTCTGAAAGTTCTTCACCGATTGTTTGAAATTTTGATACAACGTTGCATTAGAATAAGCATGAGTTTCTGCATATCGACTAGAGCACCATATGACGTAGAAACATACCTCTACATAAATAAAAATGTAGCTGTTTGTTTGTTCAGTATCGTATATCAGAGGAAGTTCTTCAACAATTGCTTTGAAATTTTGGTGTAACGTTGCATTCTAATAAGCACGTGTTCTTATATACTTATTTTTAAATTTATATAATGTATAAATAAATTCTTAACAAATAAAGGGGAAACTTTGAGCATGGAAGGAAATGGATACGCAAGGCGGAAATTCGGAGACGGACAGAGAGAAAGAGCAGGAAGAAGTGGAGAAGGGGGGGGAGGGGGGGAAAGATGGACAGAAAAAGGAGGAGAAAGAGGGGGCAGAAGGTGGCAGGGATGGAGGGGGAGGAGAAGATGAAGAGAGAGAGAGAGGGGTGCAGGAAGAGATAGAGATGGAGGGGGAGGAGAAGGTGAAGAGAGAGATGGGTAGATAAGGTGATGGACAGAGAGAGCGGGAGAGAGAAGACGTAAAAGGAGATGGAGACACAGGGGGCTGAGTGAAAATGGATAGAGAGGGGGGAGGAGGTGCCTCCTCACTAGGAGCCACAGTATCCCTCCCTCTCTCCACCCTCCGTGCTCATCCATGTTTTCAGTGATATCACTGATGAAGAATACCAACCTATTTCAGCGTCATACTTATTATCTGTATTAATTCTGATGTAGTTCCGACAAAACTTCCGAAAAGCATGTAGTCGTTTTCTTCCTTCTTCTTTCTCGAGCATTGCTATTGAAAGGGAGTAAAATTTCTCTCCTATGAGTGATATTGTAAAATAATAAATTATATTTAATTTTGTTTTGTCTTCCTTTAGTAATAGTGTGTTTACTCTTCTTGTCTATTACATTATACCTCGTAACCTTCCGTCTTCATTGCATTAACAGTCTCCACCTGTTCCTTCCCATCCGATCTATGCTGTGGTATTGGCGTTTAGATTCGGAACCCCCTCGGAGGTTCCTTCCCTAAATTCTGAATAATCCTCATGATACTTGTTTCTTCCAGACTAATAATCTCGACTTCAAAAAATGGTTCAAATGGCTCTGAGCACTATGGGACTCAACTGCTGAGGTCATAAGTCCCCTAGAACTTAGAACTACTGAAACCTAACTAACCTAAGGACAACACATACAATCATGCCCGAGGCAGGATTCCCGCACCTTAGCGGTCGCGCGGTTCCAGACTGTAGCTCCAGAACCGCTCGGCCACCAGCGGCCGGCAATCTCGACTTCATATCACACCTGACTAAGATCAGTTTTAAGCTCCCTTATAAACAAATTTCCTTATAATTTGATTTCTTTTCATAATTCTCCAGTTTGGTGATGTAATTTATGTTTTAACTCTTTGTAATCAGTAGCTAGCTTGTCTTCTAACATAAATCAAATTTTAGTTCTGATTTTAATTGTTGATTGCAGCTTTCGAAGGTTCCAGCTTAACGCTTTAGCTCTCAATTCACTATATATGCTTAGTACGGGAAAACGTAAACTTGGTTCCTCCTGCTACCTAGAGTCGTTTCTCTCTTTACTATTTTCCTCATCCTTATAGTCTACAGACACATTATCAGTTGGGTCAGTTTCACTCACACTTCTTAAAGTTTCTGTTCTGGTAATAAAACTCCGTGTTTCAGTACACATTACTGCTAAGTCCAGCCCATAATCGTCTTCCCCCTCCAAGTTGACCTTAATTAACTATTAATCAGTGTCTTTAAAATTTTCCTGGAATATAATTAAGTAGCTGGGTGGTGAATCAGTCGCCCACTTATTTCTGGTATAGTCGCTGCCCCTCAGTAGAGCAGCAACCAGTGACCATCGACCCCTCAGTTGCTCAGACATTCGGTATGTTGATCGATGTGGAGTTGACTTTGTTGTACTGTTTAATCAAAACCAGCACGCAATATTTCACACACCCCACTCTGGCACTCAGCGCCTGCGTTGCTGCTGGATCCGTGAAAACGCCGCCGCCGAACTCCGGTCCACGGATTCAGCAGCCGACACCGCTCCGGCTGCCCTAGACTTGCCAAGACTGCCGCAGACGCCGCGAGGGATGAGCTGAACTGTGTGCCGCACTGAGCACTTACATGAGCGACTAGAATCGCCGCGCCGCCTCCAGACCAGCCAAAAATGGGCGTCATGGCTACCGGGAGGTGAGTCTTTATGTTAGTAGCCCGTTCACTTTCCGCGTTCCTGAACCTGGAAGCGCAAAAGTTTTAAGACCTGGGTCAGGCGCAGGTGACAGCAGTCTTGAGATACCTCCTAATGTATAGGATCCCCTTTTTCCCTGCGTAGTGTAGTAACTCGACGTGGGGTGGACTAAACAAGTCGTTGAAAGTCCCCTGCAGAAATATTGAGCCACGCTGCCTCTATTGCCGTCCATAACTACGAAATTACGGAAGTGTAGCGGGTGCTGATGGGGATACTGAGGGTCTTCCAACACTAGAACTTCAAATGGCCCTTATCGCTCTAACATCAACATCACTGCTGGGTGAGGGAACCACCTGGTGCCGGCCGGAGTGGCCGAGCGCTTCTAGACGCTTCAGTCTGGAACCGTGTGACCGCTACGGTCGCAGGTTCGAATCCTGCCTCGGGCGTGGATGTGTGTGATGTCCTTATGTTAGTTAGGTTTAAGTAGTTCTAAGTTCTAGGGGGCTGATGACCACAGCAGTTAAGTCCCATAGTGCTCAGAGCCATTTTTGAACCAACTAGTGCCTCTCTTCCTGATCATCGCTGCAGGCGCTTGCACTTCCAAGGCCAACCTGTCTGGTGGTGCAAGAATCAGTCAGATGCATGACTTCATCGACTGTGGTACATCCCCACTGATCATTGTCATCTTTCAGAGTGAGAGTGAGGACGCTCTAACACAGTGGGGGAAACATACACCAAAGCTTCATCTGCAGATTGTCAGACGTCAGTCCGTTAGAGTGCAGCTGAATTGCTGGAGCAACGGTATTGCCAGCCGTCCGAGTTGACAACAGATGTTATGAGGCGTCAGCTGAGGCTGACAAGGAGGTACAGAACCGTAAATCTTAAAGCACAAATCACATTTTATTAGCGCTGAACAAAGCGCTGCAGCTTTCGCAACTTTATACTGACAACGTAGAGGAGTCTCCGCTTGTCAGCCTGCAATATATTCGTCATGCATTACAGAATTTCTCATCGTTATGATTAGTAGACTGGTATTTCTTAAAAGTGAATGCCCTCATTTTTGATTACTAAATTGAAATTAGACATTGTGAAGCATTTTAAGTCAATTGAAATTAGTAACATGAGTTAATGCTATTTCTTGGAAATAAAATAATCTCTGTGCGGAGCGAACATTAGTCATCTGTGAGAAATTACGAAATTTAATTTGTGATCCATGCAGTTAGATGAAGATTTGTGTCAGAGGTATACTATTAATCTTTGCGAATTTTTAGGGGATTTAGTGTAGGCTCCGGCATACTGAAGTGGCAACAGTCGTGGGATAACGATGAGCACGCATATAGAGATGGCGGTAGCATCGCATACACAAGGTAGAAAAGGGCAATGCATTGGCGGATCTGTCATTTCCCCTCACGTGATGCATGCGAAAAGGTTTTCCAACATTATTATAATGATAGGACGGGAATTAAAAGACTGAACGCGGAATTGTAGCTGTACCTAGTTGCAAGGAGCAATCCGATTCGGTAATAGTTACGGAATTCAATATTCCACGATCCACAGTGTCAAGAATATCCCGAGACTACCAAACTCACCACTGACAACGCAGTGTCCGACGGCCTTCAGTTAACCACTGAGAGCAGCGGCTTGTGCGTAGAGTCGTCAGCCCTAACAGGCAAGAAACACTGCTTGAAATAACCACAGAAATAAATGTGGGACGTACGAGGAACGTGTCCATTAGAACAGCGAAATTTGGCATTAATGAGCTATGGCAGCAGACGACCGACGTGAGTGCCTTTGCTAACGGCGCGACATCCCCTGCGGCGCCTCTTCTCAGCTCGTGACCATATCGATCGGACCGTAGGCGACTGGAAAACCATGGCCTGACCAGATGAGTCCCAATTTCAGTTGGTAAGAAGTGAAGATAGGGTTCGAGGGTGACGCAGATCCCACGAGGCCATTGATCCAAATTGTCAACAGGGGTCTGTGCAAGCTGATGGTGGCTCCATAACGGCGGGGCTGTACCTACATAGAATGGATCATTTGAATGTTCGGCTATTTGGAGATCAGTTGCGGCCATTGACGGACGTCTTGTTCCAAAATAGTGATGGAAGTTTTATGGATTACAATGCTCCATGTCGCGGACACACAATTGTTAACGATTGGTTTGAAGAAGATTCTGGACAGTTCGAGCGAATGAATTGGCCATTCAGATCACCCGATATGAACACCATAAAACGTTTGTTGTTGTTGTTGTTGTTGTTGTGGTCTTCAGTCCTGAGACTGGTTTGATGCAGCTCTCCATGCTACTCTATCCTGTGCAAGCTTTTTCATCTCCCAGTACCTACTGCAACCTACATCCTTCTGAATCTGCTTAGTGTAATCATCTCTTGGTCTCCCTCTACGATTTTTACCCTCCACGCTGCCCTCCAATACTAAATTGGTGATCCCTTGATGCCTCAGAACATGTCCTACCAACCGATACCTTCTTCTGGTCAAGTTGTGCCACAAACTTCTCTTCTCCCCAATCTTATTCAGTACTTCCTCATTAGTTATGTGATCTACCCATCTAACCTTCAGCATTCTTCTGTAGCACCACATTTCGAAAGCTTCTATTCTCTTCTTGTCCAAACTACTTATCGTCCATGTTTCACTTCCATACATGGCTACACTCCATACGAATACTTTCAGAAATGACTTCCTGACACTTAAATCAATACTGGATGTTAACAAATTTCTCTTCTTCAGAAACGCTTTCCTTGCCATTGCCAGCCTACATTTTATATCCTCTCTACTTCGACCATCATCAGTTATTTTGCTCCCCAAATAGCAAAACTCCTTTACTACTTTAAGTGCCTCATTTCCTAATCTAATTCCCTCAGCATCACCCGACTTAATTAGACTACATTCCATTATCCTTGTTTTGCTTTTGTTGATGTTCATCTTATATCCTCCTTTCAAGACACTGTCCATTCCATTCAACTGCTCTTCCAAGTCCTTTGCTGTCTCTGACAGAATTACAATGCCATCGGCGAACCTCAAAGTTTTTATTTCTTCTACATGAATTTTAATACCTACTACTAATTTTTCTTTTGTTTCCTTTACTGCTTGCTCAATATACAGATTGAACAACATCGGGGAGCGGCTACAACCCTGTGTTACTCCCTTCCCAACCACTGCTTCCCTTTCATGTCCCTCGACTCTTATAACTGCCATCTGGTTTCTGTACAAATTGTAAATAGCCTTTCGCTCCCTGTATTTTACCCGTGCCACCTTTAGAATTTGAAAGAGAGTATTCCAGTCAACATTGTCAAAAGCTTTCTCTAAGTCTACAAATGCTAGAAACGTAGGTTTGCCTTTCCTTAATCTTTCTTCTAAGATAAGTCGTAAGGTCAGTATTGCCTCACGTGTTCCAGTGTTTCTACGGAATCCAAACTGATCTTCCCCGAGGTTGGCTTCTACTAATTTTTCCATTCGTCTGTAAAGAATTCGTGTTAGTATTTTGCAGCTGTGACTTATTAAGCTGATAGTTCGGTAATTTTCACATCTGTCAACACCTGCTTTCTTTGGGATTGGAATTATTATATTCTTCTTGAAGTCTGAGGGTATTTCGCCTGTTTCATACATCTTGCTCACCAGATGGTAGAGTTTTGTCAGGACTGGCTCTCCCACGGCCGTCAGTAGTTCCAATGGAATATTGTCTACTCCGGGGGCCTTGTTTCGACTCAGGTCTTTCAGTGCTCTGTCAAACTCTTCACGCAGTATCATATCTCCCATTTCATCTTCATCTACATCCTCTTCCATTTCCATAATATTGTCCTCAAGTACATCGCCCTTGTATAGACCCTCTATATACTCCTTCCACCTTTCTGCTTTCCCTTCTTTGCTTAGAACTGGGTTTCCATCTGAGCTCTTGATGTTCATACAAGTCGTTCTCTTATCTCCAAAGGTCTCTTTAATTTTCCTGTAGGCGGTATCTATCTTACTCCTAGTGAGATAAGCCTCTACATCCTTACATTTGTCCTCTAGCCATCCCTGCTTAGCCAGTTTGCACTTCCTGTCGATCTCATTTTTGAGACGTTTGTATTCCTTTTTGCCTGTTTCACTTACTGCATTTTTATATTTTCTCCTTTCATCAATTAAATTCAGTATTTCTTCTGTGACCCAAGGATTTCTACTAGCCCTCGTCTTTTTACCTACTTGGTCCTCTGCTGCCTTCACTACTTCATCCCTCAAAGCTACCCATTCTTCTTCTACTGTATTTATTTCCCCCATTCCTGTCAATTGCTCCCTTATGCTCTCCCTGAATCTCTGTACAACCTCTGGTTCTTTTAGTTTATCCAGGTCCCATCTCCTTAAATTCCCACCTTTTTGCAGTTTCTTCAGTTTTAATCTACAGGTCATAACCAATAGATTGTGGTCAGAGTCCACATCTGCCCCTGGAAATGTCTTACAATTTAAAACCTGGTTCCTAAATCTCTGTCTTACCATTATATAATCTATCTGATACCTTTTAGTATCTCCAGGGTTCTTCCATGTATACAACCTTCTTTCATGATTCTTAAACCAAGTGTTAGTTATGATTATGTTGTGCTCTGTGCAAAATTCTACAAGGCGGCTTCCTCTTTCATTTCTGTCCCCCAATCCATATTCACCTACTATGTTTCCTTCTCTCCCTTTTCCTACACTCGAATTCCAGTCACCCATGACTATTAAATTTTCGTCTCCCTTCACAATCTGAATAATTTCTTTTATTTCATCATACATTTCTTCAATTTCTTCGTCATCTGCAGAGCTAGTTGGCATATAAACTTGTACTACTGTAGTAGGTGTGGGCTTCGTATCTATCTTGGCCACAATAATGCGTTCACTATGCTGTTTGTAGTAGCTTACCCGCATTCCTATTTTCCTATTCATTATTAAACCTACTCCTGCATTACCCCTATTTGATTTTGTGTTTATAACCCTGTAGTCACCTGACCAGAAGTCTTGTTCCTCCTGCCACCGAACTTCACTAATTCCCACTATATCTAACTTCAACCTATCCATTTCCCTTTTTAAATTTTCTAACCTACCTGCCCGATTAAGGGATCTGACATTCCACGCTCCGATCCGTAGAACGCCAGTTTTCTTTCTCCTGATAATAACATCCTCTTGAGTAGTCCCCGCCCGGAGATCCGAATGGGGGACTATTTTACCTCCGGAATATTTTACCCAAGAGGACGCCATCATCATGTAATCATACAGTAAAGCTGCATGCCCTCGGGAAAAGTTACGGCTGTAGTTTCCCCTTGCTTTCAGCCGTTCGCAGTACCAGCACAGCAAGGCCGTTTTGGTTATTGTTACAAGGCCAGATCAGTCAATCATCCAGACTGTTGCCCTTGCAACTACTGAAAAGGCTGCTGCCCCTCTTCAGGAACCACATGTTTGTCTGGCCTCTCAACAGATACCCTTCCATTGTGGTTGCACCTACGGTACGGCTATCTGTATCGCTGAGGCACGCAAGCCTCCCCACCAACGGCAAGGTCCATGGTTCATGGGGGGGCATAAAACGTTTATGGAACATAAATCCTGCACCGGCCCACTTCTTTAATAGTAGTCAGAAATACCCATTCTACTGTGTTAGCTTTACAATTTGTTACGGGTTCTTAACTGTACTGTCGAGTCTCTTAAATGTGTTACTGCATACGAGATAAATCTTGCTTCACATAACAAGAGCTAATGAATAAAACGTTCTCTCTCTCTTTCAGTTGACATTTTGCTGAAAGTGTAACTTTTTCCTAGTGACTGGTGGCTGGGTAGCAACGTGTGCTCATGTAAGCGACCGATTTACAGTGCCGTTTGTTTCTTTCTGCTGCATAGCTATGTCACCATCTGCGCCTGGCGTCGTCTGTGGCCATGCAAGCGTAAATTTAAGAAAAAATTTCTTCCCCTTTCCTGCTCTGTGTGATACCAATATTCTTGATTTAGATATTCCAGGCAATACGTCGTAAAATTCCCTGTCTAACGCTCAATTCTATGTTAAAAGACAGAAATAAATGCAGCATGGACCTGGCAGGTCAGTCTTCCTGTTATTCAATCCAGTCAATATACTGAAATTGTGCAATCATCATTTCAAGGGCTTCATATCTCTGCATTTAAGAACACTTTGTGTATGCTGACATGCTATACGCTAGCTGTCGCCGCCCGCACAACGTTGCCAGGATACTTTTATCTCATCCAGCTCCTCAAGATACAATGTGGCGTTACAATAAAAATCCTTCAGCAATATATTTTCCAGAACATTAATAGAATTACATTCCTCATACTCAAAACAAGCTTCCTGGCTCAACAGTGCTCATTTACAAAAAAATCTGTTAGACTTACAATATTTTGTAGGAACAAAATAAATGTTGACAGGTGCACAAGGCGATCCGTCACAAAGTAATATAGACGAGAAACAAGTTTCAGAACCCACGGAAGAGAGATAACGAGATAGAGGCCAAGGCATCGCTAAACAATCAAAATAGCCTCAGTAATCCGTCGATGTCGTTTTTCGGCAGTACCTTATTATGTGACATGTTTATACTGAATGCCGCTTTGTAACTGATAAGTGTCACCTAGAATATGTAGTAACCAGTAAACTCTGGACTCTTAAAAGATTGGAACTCTTAGTTATAAAGCAGCTACAAATTTCTGATTACTTTACAAATCGGTTTAAATGTGTTAAATATTTGATGTTAAGCAAATAAGCGAGAAGAAGTCTAGAAAAACTTTGAAACTGTCTTTAATGTTTGTTCAAACCGGAAGTCCTGCGATCGTAAAACATTGAAGGAATATAGTCTGGGTACCTGGTGCTCCATTTTAAGCAAAAGTTAGTCTTTCGGCATCTCAGTTTTTAAAAAATCATGTGTCCTGATCTATATATAGCATAATTGTATAATTCAGTGGTGTTTATGTTGCAGTACTGTTAGTAGTGAAGGAGGATAGATTAATATGTCATGCCTCAGGTTGAAGTTTTACCGCACGAACAACAGACACGAAGCGATAAACTTCTTTATCATTTTTCGAGGTGTCAGAGACAAAATTTTTCGTAATGCTTTGAAATTATATTTAAAGTTTGTTGGAAGTTGTTAATTGCTCTCTTTTCCAAATACTACATTAATATAAAGTGGGTAATTTGTGTGTCATAAACTAAGTTATCTCACGACATATACACAGTTTCTTACTGTAATACAACGCTTACTTAGTTAAACCTTTAACATATGATTATACCGCTCAATGAGTAGATTTTGAAAATATTTTAATTTTTTAAGTAGGGCAATAATTACAAAACACTGAAAATAATTTTTTAGCCACAGGAATTCGTTAGATAGGCAGCTTGGAACAGGGTTTGTGCACCATAAACTATGAACCGGGTTTTCTGTTTAGTAATACACTCCTGGAAATTGAAATAAGAACACCGTGAATTCATTGTCCCACGAAGGTGAAACTTTATTGACACATTCCTGGGGTCAGATACATCACATGATCACACTGACAGAACCACAGGCACATAGACACAGGCAACAGAGCATGCACAATGTCGGCACTAGTACAGTGTATATCCACCTTTCGCAGCAATGCAGGCTGCTATTCTCCCATGGAGACGATCGTAGAGATGCTGGATGTAGTCCTGTGGAACGGCTTGCCATGCCATCTCCACCTGGCGCCTCAGTTGGACCAGCGTTCGTGCTGGACGTGCAGACCGCGTGAGACGACACTTCATCCAGTCCCAAACATGCTCAATGGGGGACAGATCCGGAGATCTTGCTGGCCAGGGTAGTTGACTTACACCTTCTAGAGCACGTTGGGTGGCACGGGATACATGCGGACGTGCATTGTCCTGTTGGAACAGCAAGTTACCTTGCCGGTCTAGGAATGGTAGAACGATGGGTTCGATGACGGTTTGGATGTACCATGCACTATTCAGTGTCCCCTCGACGATCACCAGTGGTGTATGGCCAGTGTAGGAGTCGCTCCCCACACCATGATGCCGGGTGTTGGCCCTGTGTGCCTCGGTCGTATGCAGTCCTGATTGTGGCGCTCACCTGCACGGTGCCAAACACGCATATGACCATCATTGGCACCAAGGCAGAAGCGACTCTCATCGCTGAAGACGACACGTCTCCATTCGTCCCTCCATTCACGCCTGTCGCGACACCACTGGAGGCGGGCTGCACGATGTTAGGGCGTGAGCGGAAGACGGCCTAACGGTGTGCGGGACCGTAGCCCAGCTTCATGGAGACGGTTGCGAATGGTCCTCGCCGATACCCCAGGAGCAATAGTGTCCCTAATTTGCTGGGAAGTGGCGGTGCGGTCCCCTACGGCACTGCGTAGGATCCTACGGTCTTGGCGTGCATCCGTGCGTCGCTGCGATCCGGTCCCAGGTCGACGGGCACGTGCACCTTCCGCCGACCACTGGCGACAACATCGATGTACTGTGGAGACCTCACGCCCCACGTGTTGAGCAATTCGGCGGTACGTCCACCCGGCCTCCAGCATGCCCACTATACGCCCTCGCTCAAAGTCCGTCAACTGCACATACGGTTCACGTCCACGCTGTCGCGGCATACTACCAGTGTTAAAGACTGCGATGGAGCTCCGTATGCCATGGCAAACTGGCTGACACTGACGGCGGCGGTGCACAAATGCTGCGCAGCTAGCGCCATTCGACGGCCAACACCGCGGTTCCTGGTGTGTCCGCTGTGCCGTGCGTGTGATCATTGCTTGTACAGCCCTCTCGCAGTGTCCGGAGCAAGTATGGTGGGTCTGACACACCGGTGTCAATGTGTTCTTTTTTCCATTTCCAGGAGTGTATTTATGTGTAACCTCATCGAGTAAATTTTTCTCTGTCACTTTGTTTCTGCAACAGAAGTTCGACTAGAATTGTGCTAGTGAAAGCCGAATTGCTAATAAAGGGAGCGTGGAATGGAGTGATTATAATATACCCACCATGAAAGATAACGATCTCTTGGTCGCTAAGAACAGGAAAAATAAAAATGTGAGTGGATCGTCATTAATGAATTAGGACGTATTCCCAAAGACCGTTC